>NW_024868541.1:4529-69914 GCF_013358625.1 Macadamia integrifolia | reverse complement strand
CGGCTACGGGAGATGTGGAACAAAATGGAGCTATAGGTTATCGTGGGAACTCTTCCTGAGTTAACTCAGGAGAACCAGAGCAAGTTAGGCCAACCAGTCAAAGAGGATCTTCACCTACCTATCCAAATGGTCAATGAGGGTTCTATTCCAGGGTCCCTCCTCCTAGGGTAATGATTGAAGTTGAAGAAGAGGAATTTGCAGCACACATCCAAATGGAACCCCCAAAAAAGGGTAGAGAAAGGAAACTCAGAGAGCAATTAGAGAAGTTGGAGAGCATGATTTGAGTGGGAAAAAGCTCAGAAGGCCAAACAATGGATTCAAAGGAAATGAGTTTCTTCTCCAGGGCAAGAATTCCCAAAAAATTCAAATAGTAGACTGACAGGTTTGATGGGTTAGGAGACCCCAAGGCTCACCTCAAAGTTTTTCTTAGCATCGCCAAGTCATGGCAACTTACAAATAACCAGATAGGGCAAGCCATCATGTTAACCCTATTGGGACTTGTGCTAAGGTAGCTCACACAGTTGAAGTCATCCCAAACTCAGAATTGGGCAACAATAGTGAAAACCTTCACCAATCAGTACTCATACAACACCAAAGTGGACATAAAGCGACGAGAGCTTGAGACATTGAGGCAACAACCTAAAGAAGGATACACTGCCTTCTTGATGAGGTTTAGGGATAAGGCCTTATTATGATGTTCTTTACTAACACCATCTACAAACTTTTGATACCTTGATAGCTATCGTCACACGCGTGGAAAATAGAATTCTGAGAGAGGCTCAGTATCAAGGATCATCCCAAGATGCAAGCAAGAACACTAGAGTTGGACGGGGAAATGGTCCAGAAGCTAATGTGGTGAGTGCAATGCAGTAGTCAATCTCGCCAGCCACTTCTTCGCAGCCATTCATAATATAAGCAGATGCACCCTCCCAAAAGGCCCCTTGTAATACCCTGCTTCTTAAACCTGGTCTGATTTCACGGTTGAACTGGTTTAACCATGCAGGAACCGAGCCAGAGGGAATTAGAGCGGGTTCCTTATGGGCTATGATGGCTAGGGTGACCTTACACACTGGCTGGCCCGACAAGTCCGAGCCAGTGCCAGAAGAGACGGGAGTGCCCAAGCCGTGTACATGCACCTACCATAAGGCCATGTACGGATAAAGCAGGTATTATATCCGTATTTTAAGGTATATACATATGCTACATCGTATGCCAGGGGTGGGGTTCGTGCCGAGGCCCGAACCCTGTCAAAATCCTAAGTTTTGGCCCTCAGGTGGGCGGACAGGTGGGTGCACCCACCCACCTGAGTGACCCATCCATGTGCACTGTTCACTTAATGAGGAATTATATATATATATATATATCTTTATGATTTTCTTTTCTTTCATTTATGACACCCGTACGTTGGTGAGAAGAGTAAAGAGGAGAGAGAAAAGAAAGGGAAGAAGAAAGGAAGAGAAGGAAGAGGAAGAAAAGAGGGATTTCAGCGGCGCCGAAGCTTGATCTTCCCATTCCGGCGCCGGGAGAGTGATCTTCAACTCGAGATCTACAGTTAGAGGTAAGCAAAGTTGGGTTTTGTGAACATTCACCGTACCCAAGCTTTAAACCCTTGATTCGAGTATGGTTTCTTGAGATCTTGTAAATCCCCTTTGAAATGTTGAATCTAAGGTTTAATAAATGATTTATGTGTTGATCTTGAAGGATTTGAAGAGGTATTGACAAGGTGGAAGAAGTATTGTGGGTTTGAAGTGATTTGGAGGGTTTGAGGTTGTTCTTGAGCAAAGAAGGTATGATGGTTTCTCATCACTTGAATCTAACCTAGATCTAGGTTAGAACCATCCTATAGGACCTTGAAGGTGTGAAGAATGGGTGGGGAAAAGCCCCTTTTGATTCCCCAAAGAATGGAGAAAATGGGGAAGAAACTGGGTGTTTCCCGCCAAGACCGGTGGGTGCAACCAGTGGGCCCCTACCCGCCTGTGGGCACCCACCTGAGAAGGCAGGGGGGCCTTCGGGCACAACCGACGGGCCCAACCGGCAGGCCATCCTACCCGCCGATCCTAGCAGGGGTCCCTGGCCCAACCGGCGGGTGGAACCGGCGGGCCCCTACCCGCCGGTCCCAACCGGTGGGTAGGATCGGTGGGCCAGACAGCCCACCTGTCTGACCCACCCGTGTGGCCCCGAGGGTGATCCTTACGTCCGATTGGACCCAAATCGGATGTGTGACCTTCTTTTGACTTTCTAAACATGATTTTGTCATCGGATTTTATTAATTTTGATCCTAAAATGGTGAAGTACTAATCCCGTTCAATTATGTTAGGTTCACCAAATCCAACCCGATTCGCACCGGATCTCACCCGTACCGAACGGGAATCCTTGTACGCTACAGGTAAGTGGGGAGAGGACATTTGGCCTTGTTTCAAGGCATTGTTTGGCATTCATTTAAATATATCTAGTCTAGTCATGCCATCATGAATATGCTATGTAGTCTAGTCATCCCACACATTGATGTGCATATGTGCTATGTTTACTTTCCAAATGCCAATTGAATGAGATGTATATGTTGAATGTGGACATCATTGTGCATGTTGCATTGATAGACTAGATGCGGTAGTCGGCTTGGAGACGAGTGCATTGGTGGCCCGTGGAATGGGACACAGAGGCACTATGCAATCATACTATTGTCATATAGGAGCATGCGGTATTAGGATTTTCACCATCCCGTGCTACGACCCTTCCCAACAGGGGTTAAGGTGTTGGGTTATCATTTGGGGGGAAGCAGTGGTCGCGGTCGTCGGGTCACTGTGGCGGTTAGACATAACGCCCGACGAGTCATGTAGGACAATCGGTAACCCCGGTGGTACATTCAAGAGGGCCAATCTTACTGCTTTTAAATTGCTGGAGTCAGCACCTTTATTTTTAGTCATTTAAATTTCTGTTGAGAGCCGGTGGACGGAATTGTCTTTACTTTTTTGAGTACTCACGGTGGGCCTTCTCCGACAGCCCTATGGGCGTATCACGGGAGGGAGTTCGCGGCTCGTACCCAGAGTATACGCGCACTGTGGTTGTAGTAGCACTAAAAAAAACCGAGGACTCAGTAATGTTGCTTAGGTGGATGTGATTTAAAATGTATAGCATGGCATGTAGTGCATATGATGTGTTGTGATGTATGGACTGCTGTGTGGTCTATCTTTCTACTTACTGAGCTAGTGAGCTCATCCCACGTATACGTTCCTTTTTAGATGATTTTGCAGGTCATACATCTGAGGAGCATGGGGTGGGTCCCACAGTCGAGTTTCCTGAAGAAGACTGGTGGACCCCTGAGGAGTTAGAGCACGGCACCGAATGCTCGTGCGAGAGTTGTGCTGTGGGATAGCAGTTCTGAGGCCGTGCTGAGCTCCACTTCTGAGGCCGAGCTGAGCTCTAGCCTTGATATTGAGCCGAGCTGTGTACTCTGATTGTTTTTGTGGATTTCCTTACGTACTTGATAATTGAATTTTATTCTTTTGTGTAAATATCATACCTTCGGGCCCAAATGTATATAATTATTGTATCACTACTCGGGTATCAAGTATTATGGGATTATTCACAGGTAAAACTTAGTCTTTTGCTGATCTGATGAGTTTATATTAGTTGTGTGTATGCTGTGGTGGAATACAGTATCTGATGATCCTAGCAGGTTTGGCTTAACCGGTGTTAACTCGGTCACTGGCCCGGTTCTGTGAGAACGGGGTGTGACACCCCTCGTCTAAGAAGGCAGTTTTCTGATTTGGGAATGCCCCTGACAGCAGTGTATGAGAAGTTAAAGAAGCAAGGATTACTAAGGATAGTGGCTCCGAGAGCGATCTGCAACCCTCCTCCAGCTTGGTACAAAGACCATGAATATTGTGCTTATCACAATCAAAAGGGGCACACCACCAAAAGATGCATAGGTCTACAACATGCGATCTAAGACTTGCTAGACAGCAAAACCATTGAGGTCAAGGTTAAGCAACCTCCCAATGTCAACACCAATCCACTTCCCAATCATGTGAACAATCTAGATAAAGAAGCCACAGAGAGTGACCCCACTCAACTCATTATACCTAGAGCTCGAAAGAATCATATGAATGCCCGAGCTTACAAGAAACTCATAAGTCAAAGGGCTAGAGTCATGAGGACTCCCAAAAGAAGAGAATCATCAGAAGAAGAATCAGAAGATCGAACTCTTGTCGTTCATCCTTCCTCATCAGAAGAAGAATCTGTTGTACCATATTACCAACCTCCACCATGCCTCCCAACTTCACCATATTACCAGCCTCTGCTATACTATCAACCTTCACCCCATCATCAAGGAGAAGAAGTTTCCTCATCCTATCACCCCCAATCTTCATATCTTACATCCCACATTACATCATCTTCATATCATCCCACTTCATACCCCTCATCACCTTCATACCAATCCCATTCTCAAGGTTTGGTATATAACCCAAAAGAAGGATGGACGGACGGGTACAATTGGAAAGATATGCTTACACTACTAGACTCCCCAAAGATGACCTCATCAACAGGGTCAGTGAATGCATTAGGGGAAGACCAGGAGAGTGATCCCACTTCTCTAATTCAGTCTACTATATCTTTAGAGGATAATCTAGAGGTGATTAAAGAAGTCACGGATGACCTCCTTAGAGCAGTGATAACATTGTTAGTAGGGGAACAAATCAAAGAGCACATCTCCCTAATCCACATAGGAGTGATATAGAGGATGATGACAAAGATGAGAATGAGGATGAGAATGATGGAGATAACTCTGATTCTCAAAAGGATGATGGGTATCCAGATTGGGATGACTACTAAGGGCCTTGGTACAATGACAATGATGATGAGTCAGAATATTACTCACCAGACCACTAGACATGTTTCTCAGTCTGTGCCATCAGTGGTGATGACCTGATAGCTGATCCGACAGGTGGCATTTACCATTCCCTCTGCAGGGGAGGAGATGATTCTACATTAGAAAGTGATGAAGAATCTAGAGAACCGATGCAAGTTTATCTGGATGAACTAGAATCCGCATTAGAGATGGAAAAAAAGCTTTATGAAGTGTACTCAAACACATTGAGGCTGCAAGAACGAGTGAAAGAAGTTAACAACATGCTAGGTGAAGTAACTATCGGTGATCATTACTACCATAAGCAGTTGAATGATCTAGAGGAAATAGGGTCAGACGACACATTCGTAGAGGCAGTAGATGCTATAATACAGCATCTTTCTACTGCAGTCAAAAAGTTATGAGCCAGGGTTGTGGATATTTATGGAGGACCTCGACTTCCCATCCCAAGCAGGGAAGGAGAATTAGAAGAAGAGGATGACCCCATGGTAGGGATAATCACCATAACAAATAGTGATGATGAAGATTGTTATCCCATAGAGATTATTGTGAAGAAACTTGTCAACGTAATGGAAACTAGAAGTGAAAAAGACTACAAGGGTAAGGCTCTAGCAGTAGAATATTCATGGCTAATGAGGCCGGAATTAGCAGCGTGAAGAAAGAGCTAAAGAACCTAGTCTTAGCTCAACTCAAGAAGTCCCAAGCAAATATCTCAATTTGGGGATTGTTGATGCTTCCCCCACACACCGTGAAGCAGTTTTGAAGTCTCTCACCAATGTATAGGTGCTGATCGAGATAAATCGCACATCTTACACATATAGTAGGGGTAACATATATGGTGCAATCCTTGATATTCTTAGATTCAGAACTTCCCAATGGGGTCCAGCACAATCGAGCTCTCCACATGACGATAGAATGTTTTGATAAAGTGGTTTCCCAGGTTCTTATTGACAACAGGTCCACTTTGAATGTGCTACCATTGAGATCGACAAAGAGTATTGGGATCAACTTGGAAGAAATGAGGCCAACTACCCAAACCATATGGGTATATGACAATACCAAGAGAAAGATCCTTGGCATCCTTACCTTTGCTGTAAAGATTGGCCCAATGAAGTTTGATATTGATTTCCAAGTCATTGATATACCGACAGCCTTTAACATTCTCTTGGGAAGGCTTTAGTTGCATCCTCTGAAGGCAGTGTCCTCTAGTCTCCATCCAAAAATGAAGTTCATTCATTAAGGAAAGGTGATCACAATAGCCGGGGATCCTGAAGTGGTTAATACCTTGGCTAATATTGAAAATGGAGAAGAAAAAGACCAAGAAGTTCAACTAAGTGGTTTTGAATTAGATACAACTTGTGCAGCCATTGCTAAAGAAATTCCAAAGGAGGAAATCCCACCTAATTATGAAGCCATCTGAAGTCCACCAGTGAATCAGATGATGAAAAATATACAATATTTTCCTGGCATGGCGCTAGGAAAATATCATCAAGGAGTTCCAAAGTAGCCTAGTTTGGCATTGAACAAAGGAAAGAATGGTCTCGGGTACACTCCTCCGACGACCAAAGGGTAGAAAGTGTTGAGAATGACTAAGAAGATCTCCGTCTCTTACTACCCTACTCTCAATGTGTATTTTGTGAAAGAAGGAGAGGATTTCCCCTTTTACGAAAATGTAGAACCAGGGTTTGATGAAACCGAGAAAAAGATGCAACCAGGATTTGAAGTATTTTTCTAAGATGAGTTTGACTGGGTGACTCATGAAGTGGAACAATAGAAAATGCTTGTCAATGAAGGTGATCAAGGCAGTTGCATCACCGGGATAGTAGAAATTACACTGATTGAGATTGGGTCTTCCTCTGGTGACCCTACAACATTAATCCAATCAAAGGAGGCACCAAGTCCTCGAGTCCTCTTGAAAAGAGGATGGGAAAAGAAGATAAGGATCACCTGGAATCTGTCGCGTCTAATTGATTTAAAAGGCTTCGTTTGCTCCCTCCTATGAGAAACAAGAGCCCGAGAGCTACATGAGCTCAAGCCTCGTCCTTTCCAAGGAAGAAGTGCGTATGCAAAGCAAAGAAGAGCATAGAGAATGATAATTTGTATGTACTATACCCGAACCAACTACAACAGGAAGGCTCGTGAAGGTGGTCAAAGATGTGACTAAGGCACCGGAATGGCATCCCCCATCAGTCCATCCTTCTTTTGGGTTATATACCGAACCTTGAGAATGGGATTGGTATGAGGGTGATGAGGGATAAGAAGAGGTAGGACATGAAGATTGGGAGTGATATGATGAGGAGATTCCTTCGCTTTGATGGTGGGGGCAAGGTTGATGATATAGTGGAAGCTGATAATATGGTGAAGGTGGAAGGTATAGTGGAGGTTGGTAATGTGGTACGATAGATTCTTCTATTGATGAGGAAGGATGAATGGTGGGAGTTCGATCTTCTGATTCTTCTTTTGATGATTCTCTTCTTATAGGAGTCCTTATGGCTCCAGCTCTTTGACTCATGAGTTTCCTATGAGCATGGGCATTCATATGATTCTTTCGAGCTCTAGGTACATTGAGTTGAGTGGGGTCACTCTCTGTGGTTTCTTCATCGAGATTGTTCACATGATCGGGGAGTGGATTGGTGTTGACATTGGGAGATTGCTTGACCTTGACTTTAATGGTCCTGTTGTCTACTAAGCCCTGGATCGTATGTAGGAGACCTATGCATCTTTCAGTGGTGTGTCCTTTTTGAGTATGGTAAGGACAATATTCATGATCCCTATACTAAGCTGGAGGAGGGTTACTGATTACTCTTGGAGCCATTGTCCCTAGCTCCTTCTTTCTTTAACATCTTATACACTATTGTCATAGGCATTCCCAAATCAGAAAACAGTCTTTTTGGATGAGGAGCCTTGTGGGAGGGTGCATTTGCTTGTATTATGAATGGCTATGAAGAAGTGGCTGGTGAGACTGACTGTTACACTGCACTCACCACATTAGTTTTTGAACCTTTTCCCCGTCTAACTCTGGTGTTCTTCCTTGCATCTTGGGAGGATCCTTGATATTGAGCTTCCCTTAGGATTCTGTTTTCTACACGTGTGCCAGTGGCTATCAGGGCATCAAAAGTCTGTAGATGTTTATACAAAAGAACATCATAATGAGGCTTTGATAAGTTCTCTATCAACATCTCCACTTGCTCTGCTTCTGAAGGCTAATCTACCATCTTGGCGGCCTTATCCCTAAACCTCATTAGGAAGGTGGTGAATAATTCTCTAGGTTGTTGCCTCAATGTCTCAAGCTCTCGTCGCTTCACATCCACTTCGGTGTTGTATGAGTATTGTTTGGTGAAGGCTTTCACCACCATTGCCCAATTTTGAGTTTGGAATGACTCCAACTTTGTGAGCCACCTTAGTGTTGGTCTCGATAGGGTTAACATGAAGGCTTGCCCCATCTGGTTGTCTACAAGCTACCATGACTTAGCGATGCTGAGGAAGACTTTCAGATGAGCTTTGGGGTCTCCTAAACCATCAAACCTGTTGGTCTGCCACTTGAATTTCTTGGGAATCCTTATCCTAGAAAAGAAACCCATTTCATCTATAACTATAGTTTAACTTTTCAAACTCTTCCCTGCTCGGAACATATTTTCTAACTTTTCCAATTACTCCCTGATTTTCCTTTCTCTATCCATTTCTAGAGGTTCCATTCAGACATGTGCTGGCAATTCCTCTTCCTCATCTTCGATCACTACCCTAGAAGGAGGGACCTTAGAATATGCCCCTCATTGACCATTCGGATGGGTAGGTGAAGATCCTCTTGACTTGTTGGTCTGACATTCTCTAGTTCTCTAAAGTCAACTCGGGAAGAATTCCCACGACCTGTAGCTCCATTATGTTCTACATCTCCCGTAGCCTGTGCCGGCTCATTCCTGGGATCAGCACTGGGAGGGTTCTTAAGTGAATGCAATATCTGAGCTATCCCTCTCTTGACTTCATCCATTTCTATTTGCAAAGTATCCATAGTACGGACCCAAGCCTATTCAGGTGATTCAGAGTTGTGTGGATCCATACTAATTGGGCTATAATCACTTGGTAGTAGACAATCTCGGAGAGATGATGGAGGTGACACTGGACTTAGGCGAGTCAATCGATTACCCTAATGCATCCAAAGGGACAGTGAAGAACACTTGAGGTGTGGAATTGTGCCTGAACCAAAAGTAGCTTATTTTGGGATTCTTGAATTTCCAACCCCTTGTTCACACATTTACTAGATTAACAACCAATGATCCATCCAAAGTTAGTCCGCTTAATGATAGGGGTGGATAGGGTTTGATTCCCCTAGTCCACTCAATGTCATAAGTGGGAGATTCATACAAATGGCTTGTCAAGAATATTCCCATAAATATTCCATGTAATGAAGTCAT
The DNA here is from genome assembly GCF_013358625.1 of Macadamia integrifolia. Taxonomy (NCBI): domain Eukaryota; kingdom Viridiplantae; phylum Streptophyta; class Magnoliopsida; order Proteales; family Proteaceae; genus Macadamia; species Macadamia integrifolia. The sequence goes on along the minus strand of NW_024868541.1, from coordinate 60,635 downwards.
GCTTTCCTTGCTCTTTTCCCACTAGGTGTCCTTTCTCCTTATTTTCTTGGGACTTCTCGGGACTTTATGTGACTCTGATGGGATTGCCCCTAAGTCATGTATTTGGACATTTTTCTTAAGGAGGACGGACACCTTCTAATTGAAACCCACTAAGGAAAGCAATTCTTTATGATGGGAATATAAGGTAGGAACATTCCTTTTCAAGACCGCAAACAAGTTCTACAATTAGCCTACGGTGCTCCTAGCTTCTTCATCTATTTTCTACATGACGCGAGCATGCAGTGGATACAAGAGGACTGATAAGGCTTCCTTGACAGGATCTATATATGCAAGGTACATGATACTTTTGATATACCCATAGGTACGAGATCAAGGGGGTGACTTCCTTGCCCATTACTCTTGACTACACATGAGGTTAAGCAACTGGCCACGAGATGGTGGAATCGTGAGTGATTGTGTGCAAAAGTGTAATGCAGGGTTACCATCATTCGATCTCAGAATGTCATAAAGTGCATGGACCTTCCCAAGGGTGCTGGAATAACTATGGACATCCTCGCCATTTGATGACGCATTCGATCTCAGAATGTCATAAAGTGCGCGGACCTCCCTGAGGGTGCTGGGACAATTACAACATCCTCGTTGTTTGACGAGGGTGGGCCCAATTCTGGAGAAAAGGACCTGATAATTGGTCTGGTCCAGAAATTTAGGGTAAGTGTTAGGTTACAAAGTTGGGAAGGTGTTAGGCACCCAATCTGCCCTGTTCAACCGGTCTTCCTACTAGATGCTTAAGAAGGAACATTTTTCATAATTATTACTATTCCATATGCATGGCTAAGTTATTACATATATATATTAACTGAACTTAAACTTCAATGTACACTAAAACAAGGTCTATATAAAGTCTATATGATGACAATTTGGTTCAGAAACTATACCTAAACTTAACGCCTGTTTCGGGTCAAGAGGGGTGGGTCCCTGATTGGTACCTGCTTAGACTGTCTTTCATGTTCTCCTGGCTCAGGGGAAGATGGTGTTAACCTCCAACTTTATTTCTTGAGAGATGCGGACTGTGATGATATTCGAACAGGGTTTCGGCTAGGAATAGTTACTTTCGGATTTGAATTTGGACAGGGCTTCAGCTAGGGAAGGCTATTTTTGGTTTGTATTTGGATAGAGCTTCAGCTAGGGTAGGCTATTTCTAGGTTTAGGATGAGGTGGCACTCTGACAAAGCTTCCGTTGGGGATAGGCTAGGGGAGGGCTAGGTTGAGGTGGCACTTTGGTAGAGCTTTCGCTAGGAATAGGCTAGGGAGGGCTAGGTTGAGGTGGCACTCTGGCAGAGCTTCCACTTGGGATAGGCTAGGGGAGGGCTAGGTTGAGGTGGCACTTTGACAAAGCTTTCGCTGGTAATGGCTATTTCTAGAAAGATTCTAGGGGCACTCAAACAGGGCTTCCACTAGGAACTGCTATTTTTGGAAAGAAACAGATTGACCTAAAAATATAAGAACACTTTGAAAATCCAAACAGAGTTCCGGATCTTAACAAAGATCACTTCATAGGCCCGAAGAACCCCAAGGGCAAGGATTTCTATTTCTGGTAAAATCAAAGAACACTCAAAGAAGGGGATTAAAGAACACACTATCTTTGGAAAAAACTAGATATGACTAAGAACTTCGATTGAAGATCTTCAAAGTCTCGAAGAACACTTCAAAGATCCGAACAAGATTTCAGATCTTGACGAAGTCATTCCGAAGACTCGAAGAAAATCAAGAGTGGGAGGGGAGGAGAGAGGGTAAAACTTCACTACTATGGAGTGAGATGGGGTTGTTTGGTGTGTAAAATCCAAAGGAGGGAGTATTTATAGGTTTTTCCAGCCAATGGGAAAGAGGGAACATCTTTATCCAATGAACGAAAGAGGGTTTTTGGACTAAAGTGGGTGAAGAAAGCTTTTATCCAATGGGAAAAAAGGGGATTTTTTATCTTAAGTTGGTGAAGAGGGGATCTCTTCACCCATTGGACCAGTGGAATACCAATCCTGACCATTGATGGTGGTGCCCAAGATTGGGCCAAAGTGCACGAGGCATGGTCACTACAGGAGGGCAAGTAATGTAGGCAATGTCATGGATGGTGTGGGTGTGCGGCACTATGGCATGGCACCGTGGCATGGGTGGTGATCATAGGTCACAGCCATGGGTAGGTGCTAGCAAAGGTGCAGGCATGGGCCTGTGGGGGCATGGGCATGGGCAAAGGGGGTGTGGGTATGGGCAGAGGGGGCACGGGCACGGGCAGAGGGGGCACGAGCATGGGCCTGTGGGGATGCGAGCATAGGCCTACGGGGGTGTGGGCATAGGCAGAGGGGGCGTGGGCATGGGCAGAGGGGGCGTGGGCTGGCTAGCAAACATATGTTGCAACCCATGGGCAGCAGCCATGTGCTATAGTAGGCCAGCCTACAAGTGATCATGGATTTTTCGGTGATGATCACGAGAGATCTAACGATCCGATTTTAACATACCACACATCCTCAAAATTGTATTTTTGAGCACTATCCACCTGTATTGTCATCTTAACTAGATTCTTTCGTATATAAAAAGACAAAATTGGACCCTCTTCTCTCCCGTGTGGGGGTTTTCGGTTTCGGGTAAGGGAATGTTTCCGGGTTATCTGGGTAGGTAAGGGATGAATTTTAGGATGTTTGGGGTAGGTAGGGGATTTTTCTAGGTTTCCAATAGGGTTGTCAGTGTGTGCAGCATACATATGGGAAAATGTAATTTTCTAGGGATGACCGCAGGAGATCCGTCGATCTGATTTTGACGTGCAATATATCATCGAAATCATATTTTCGAATACTATCCATCTGTACGGTCATCTTGACTAGATTCCTTTGTATATAGAAAGTCAAAATTGGACCCTCTTTTTACCCGCACGGGGTTTTTAGGGTTTTATGTAGGGGAATGTTTCCATCATCATCTCTATTGATCGAAAGCCAAAAGTCACGTCCAAGATCCACATTTCATCATAGCCGAGGGAGGGTGACTAAATTGGGTGTCTACAATTAGCTGTGTCTTCTCCTTCTATTGCTATAATTTCTTCATCAAGAAAGGCATCATCCAGGGCTCTTCCATCTTCCGTGGGCAGCCAAATGGTCAGCTATAGCTTACCCCTTGATAGATTTTTTAGCAACATAGGTGATGTCAAACTCTGATAACAACAGCAACAATCGAGCCATCCTTCCTGTTAGAGCTGGTTTCTCAAAGAAGTACTTGATTGGGTCCATCCTTGAGATCAAACATACCAGATAAGCTACCATGTAGTGTCGCAGCCTTTTTGTTGCCCAAATCAGTGTAGCACAAGTTCTTTCCAAAGATGTATACTGTCACACCCCGTTCACATAGAACCGGACCGATGACTTAGTTAACTCTGGTTAACCCAAACCTGCCAGGATCATCTGATACAGTACCCACCACAGCATACCCACATCTAAGATAAGGGTTCAAAAGTTCAGCGGAAGACTTAAATTACCTGTAAATATCCCCAATATACTTGATACCCAAATTGTAGTATATAGATAAGTACATGTGGACCCGCAGGCATGATATTTACACAAAAAGAATAACAATTTACGCATCAAGTACACAAAAGGGGAGGTCATCAAAAGAATTAAAAATAAAAATCATGTACGGTGTCATTACTGCGGTCTCGCAGCACAGCCCTCGCACGTGCAATCAGCACCGTGCTCATACTCCTGAGGGACCTACCAATCCTCATTAGGAAACTCAACTGTGGGACCTGACCCTTGATCTTCATGCTGGTGATCTGTAAAATCATCTAAAAGAGGTGCGCACGTGGGATGAGCTCACTAGCTCAGTAAGTGAAAAGAAAGATCACACAACAATCACATCCATATGCACTATATGCTATGTAATTCATTTTAAATCTTATCCACCTAAGCAAAATTACTAAGTCTTTGGTTTTGTGCTACTACAACCACAGTGCACATATACCCAGGGTACGAGCCACGAACTCCATCCTGTGATACGCCCATAGGGTTGTCAGAGAAGGCCCACCATGAGTACTCGAAAAAGTAAAGCATGCCGACCACCGACTCTCAACATAAAAGTAAATGACAGAAAAGTAAAGGTGCTGACTTTAGCAATTTAAAAGCAGTACGATTGGCCCTCTTGAATATACCACTGAGGTTGTCGACTGTCCTAATGACGAACCGGGCGTATGTCTAACCGCCACAGTGACCCGACAATCGCGACCACTGCTTCTCCCCAAGTGGTAACCCAACACCTCAACCCCTGTTGGGAAGGGTTGTAGCACGGGGAATGATAATCCTAATATGCATGCTCCTATATGACATAGTACGATTGCATAGTGTCGTTTCCAAGCCGACTACGGCGTCTAGTCTAATAATGCATCATGCACCGTAATCCATTCACTCATCACATAAGCACATCAATCATTTAACATTGAGAATGTAAGGCACAACACACACATCATAAATCATTAATTTAGAATGCACAAGCAAGTGCACACAAATGGCATATGAGGATGACTAATCGACACATAATTTGCATGATGACATTGCCAGTCTAGATACAATTTAATGGTGCAAAAAAAGCCTTCGAATAAAGTCAAATTTTCTCTCCCCACTTACCTATTGTGTACAAAAGCTCATGCTCGGTACGGGTGAGATCCAACGCGAGAAACGTAAATTCTAGTGGAACCTATCATAAGTGAATGGGGTTAGCATTTCACCACTTTGGGGTCAAAAATAGCAAGTTTTGATGTTTAAATCATGCTTAAAATCATATAATAAGGTTTTCCATCCGTTTTAGGCTCAATCGGGCATAAAAATCACGTTGAGGGGCCAACAGGTGGGCCAGACAGCCCACCTGAGACCGTCCACTGGTCTTCTTAAGTGGGCGGGTTCACCCACCGATCCTTGCCCCCCGGTCTTCTCAAGTGGGCAAGGCTTGCCTGCCAGTCCTCGCCCACCGGTGGGGACCGAGGTGCTGCCCCTCAGGCGGGCTTCCTCAAGCGGGCAGCTTCGCCCGCCGGTCCTCGCCCACCTGTGGGGGCGAAAAACTGCCTTCTTCCTTGAAACGTTCCCCAACCTTGGAGAGGTCAAATGGGGCTATTTCAATCACCTTTTCCACACATCTAAAGTCTTATAAAATTATTCTAACCTAGATCTAAGTTAGATTTAAGGATTGAAAAGCCATCTTACCTTCTTTACCCAAGAACTCTTCCAAAACCCCAAAATCACCTTTTAGCTCAAGAAATCACCAATGCTTATTAAATCTTGTAAACACTTCTTTAAACCTTCAAAATCAACACATAGACCATCTATCAAACCTTAGATTCATCATCTCAAGTTGGATTAATAAGATCTCAAGGAACTTTACCCAAATCAAGGGTTTCACTTAGGGTTTGGTGAAAGTTTAAGTATAGCCTTCGCTCACCTCAAATCGTAGGTCTCATGTTGGGGATCACTTTTTTGGTGTCAGAATGCGAAGATCAAACCTCGGCGTCGCTTAAATCCATTCCTTCCTCCTCTTTCTATCCCTTTCTTCTTCTTCGTTCTCTTTCCTTCCTTTCTTTTCTCTCTCCTCTTTACTCCTCTCACCAACTCCTTAATGCATTAAATGGGAAAAGGAGAAATACAATAAATACTATTTATACTTAGAGAATATTTAGTAACCACATGGGTGGGTCACTCAGGTGGGCGGATTCGCCCGCCTGTGACCACCCACCTGTGGGTCGAAACTTAGCCAACAAGTGAGATCTCGATGGAGTTCGACTCTCGGCATGTATCTCGCTCTCAGCACAAGGTATATTATATGAATACATTTTAGGAACGGCTACATACCAGCATTACCCGTACATGGCCTTATGATACGTGCATGTACATGGCTTGGGTACACCCGTCTCCTCTGGCACTGACTCAGACTTGTCTGGCCAACCTATGTTCAAAGTCACCCTTACCATCATGGTCCATAAGGAACCCGCCTTAACCCTCTCTGGTTCAGGTCCTGTATGGTTAAACCGGGTCAACCGTGTAATTAAACTAGGTTTTAAAAGTAGGGTATCACATTTACCCCCCCTTTTTGAAATTTCATCCTCAAAATTGGCGTACCTGGTTGTTCGAAAAGATGAGGGTACTTGGCTTGGATTTCATCCTCTTTCTCCCAAGATGCTTCTTCAAGTGAATGATTAGCCCATCACACCTTTATGAAGGAAATGGAGCGGTTGGGAAGGGTTTTCACTTTTCGGTCCAAGATTTCAGTTGGCTATTCTCTATAGGTCATGTCAGCTTCTAGATATTCTGGTTCCATGGGTAATACATGCGATAGATCGTGAACATATCACTTCAGCATGGATACATGAAATACATTATAAACATTTTTGAGAGAAGGTGGAAGAGCAAGCATGTAGGCTACTGAGCCAACCCGATTTAAAATCTCAAATGGGCCAATGTATCTCGGGCTCAACTTACCCTTTCTATGGAACCTATGCAACCCTTTAGTAGGAGAAATCTTGAGAAACATCTTTGCTCCTGCTTGAAACTCAATGTCTTTCCTGCAGGTGTCTGCATAACTCTTTTGACGTGATTAAGCTACCTTAATCCTTTCTCGAATGACATCAACCTTGTCACATGTCATCTGTATCATTTTGGGTCCCAACATTCGGCGTTCACCTACCTCATTCCAATACAGAGGAGTTCTACACTTCCTACTATATAATGCCTCATATGGAGCCATCCCAATTGCAGCTTGGTAACTGTTGTTATAGGAAAACTCCATAAGGGGTATATATTCTTCCCAACTACCACACATTTCCATTGCATATGCGCTGAGCATGTCTTCTAATATCTGTATGGTTTGCTCTGACTGACCATCAGTCTGTGGGTGGAAAGCAGTACTCAAGTTCAATTGTGATCCCAAAGCATGCTGGAAACTTTTCCAAAATCTAGAAGTGAACCTTGGGTCCCTATCTGACACAATGCTCACTGGCACTCCATGCAAGCGCACTATGTTATCCATATAAAGTTGTGCTAACTTGGCCATAGAGAATTTGGTCTTGATGGGAATAAAATGAGCAGTCTTAGTAAGCCGATTGACTATCACCCAAATTGCATCCATCCCCTTAGTTGTGCATGGTAGTCCGGTGACAAAGTCCATAGTAATCTTATCCCACTTCCAGTCTGGTACTGGGAGTGGCTGAAGAGTACCATAAGGTCGATGCCTCTCAGCTTTTACTTTTTGGCATGTTATATTAGTCGCCACATATAGGGCTATTGTGATTCTTATGCTTGGCCACCAATAGTTTTGTTTAAGGTCCTTATACATCTTTGTACTTCCTGGGTGGAGTGAGTACTCAGAGCTATGTGCTTCCTGCACTATCTTGTCTTGTATCTCCAAATCACTGGGCACACACAACCTACCTCGAAACAATAATGCCCCATTGCTGGCTAAAACGAAATCAGGGTCATTCATTGTTTGCTCTTGAATCTTAATTTTGATCCATTGCAACTCAGGATCCAAAGGTTGTTTCATTATCACCTCTTATCTAATAGACGGATGCACCTGTAGAGCTGCTAGGGATACAATTAACCATTTAATGTTTTCTAGTTGATGTTCAAGCTCTAAGGTTGCTCCTTCATATAAGAGGGTTTCATCCATTAGCATCACCTCTTGTACGAGTGGTGGGCTGACTGCTAAGTATGAGAGTGACATAGTCTGTGCCTTTTGACTCAACGCATCTACCACTACATTAGCCTTACCAGGATGATACTGAATGTCGCAGTCATAATCCTTCATGAGCTCAAGCCATCTCCTCTGCCTCATGTTCAAATCTCTTTGGGTGAAAAAGTACTTAAGGCTTTTGTGATCACTGTATATCTCGCACTTCTCCCCAGAAAAAACAATGTCGCCAAATCTTTAGGGCAAAAATGACTGCAGCTAGTTCTAAGTTATGAGTGGGGTAGTTCTTCTCATATTCCTTTAGCTGTCGGGATGCATATGCTATCATCTTTCCGTGTTGCATGAGAACACAACCCAAGCCGGCCTTAGAAGCGTCAGTGTAGACTGTCATCCCACCTGTGCCTTCCGGGATGGTGAACACAGGGGCCGACACTTACCTTTTCTTCAATTCCTAAAAACCCTTCTCACATTCCTCTATCCATTCAAATTTTACCCCCTTTTTGATTAACTTAGTCATTGGTGCTGAGATTCGAGCAAAATTCTCAATGAAGCACCGGTAGTATCCAGCCAAACCCAAGAAACTTTTAATTTTAGTAACGTTCTTAGGGCTTTCCCACTCTACTATTGCTTTCACCTTTTCAGGATCCACCTTGATTCCGTCCTTAGACACTACGTGTCCTAGGAATCCAACTTGCTCAAGCCAAAATTCATATTTACTGTATTTACAAACAATTGTTGTTCTCTCAGCCTCTGTAATACCATCCTTAGGTGTTGAGTGTGCTCCTCTTCTATCTTAGAGTAGATTACGATGTCATTAAAAAAATAATTACTCATTTATCAAGGACATCGTGAAATACTCGATTCATTAAATCCATGAATGCTGCTAGTGCATTGGTTAACCCAAAAGATAACACTAGGAACTCATAGTGACCATACCGAGTCCTGAAAGTTGTCTTGGGTATGTCGCCGCTCTTTATCTTGAGCTGATAATAGCCTGATCTAAGGTCTATCTTTGAAAATACCTTTGCACATTGTAGTTGGTCAAACAAATCATCAATACGTGGCAATGGATACCGGTTCTTAATGGTTAGCTTATTCAGTTCTCGGTAATCGATGCACATACGCAAGCTTCCATCCTTCTTCTTGACAAACAATATTGGGGCACCCCAAGGTGAAACACTTGGGTGAATAAACCCCTTCTCCAAAAATTCTTGCAACTGCGTCTGTAACTCCCTCAATTCGACTGGTGCCATCCTATATGGAGCTTTAGACACTGGAGCTGCTCAGGAATCAAGTCTATGAAAAATTTTAACTCTCTATCAGGCGGTAGATGCATCAAATCATCTGGAAAGATGTCGGGAAATTCTTTAACCACCTCTACCTCTTGTAGAGGTGTAACCTTTGCATCCACATCAGGTACCGATGTTAAGTAACCCTGACATCCACTTTCCAACAACTTTACCGCTTGAAGAGCGGAGATGAGGATCTTTCTAGCCCGTTTCATTTTATCGGCTTGGTATACCAATTCCTTCCCTTTGTCATCCTAATTAATTTTTTGGTACACATTACATTTGCTTGATGGGCCGACAACCAATCCATACCTAGTATAACATCAAAATTCTGCATGTTGAATTTGATGAGTTGTGCATCCAATTTCTTTCCACTGATTTCAATTGGGCATGGCATATACACCTCCTTCAACTGTGTAACTTTTCCTGGAGGCATACTAACAATCATCTCATGTTCTAGAGTCCTGGGTGACATACCAAGTTTCTCAGCAAATCTCTTAGATATGAACGAATGTGTAGCTCCTGAATCAAACAAGACATAGGTTGGTATACCCGATATAGGCAGAACACCTAGTGCAATAATGCATATAAGTATAGCAGGTCATCAACATTTAGCATAAGGAAAATTTTAAATTAAAATGTACCTGCTACCACTTTCGTGCTGGCCTCAGCTTCCTCAGCTGATAAGGCATACATTCTTCCTTACGGTTGATTCCCCCGAGTTAGGGGAGGTCTGTACATAGAGGGCTGACTGGATGGTAAGGCTGGTCTAACTCGACAGTCTTTAGCAAAATTCCCAAAACAGTGGCAATTAAAGCAACAGATCTGTGATGCCGAAACTGGGGTAGGTCCCCTTTGCACTTGACCTGATGCAGATGGGGGACGGGGTGGCCTTGTAACTGTAGGCACCGTACTAGTGTTTGGTAGAAAGGATGTAGAGCCCGAACCGCCAGCTGGTCGAGGAAGGTAGCCAAATGGCCTATAGGGCTGTCTATATGTAGGCCCATAACTATACGACCCACGGTATACCTTGGATGAGTTGCCCATGCCCGAAAATAGATTAGTCCTCTTCCACAATCCAGGTGTGAGGGATTGTTCTCCCTTCTGCTTATCTTCCATGGTTTTAGCTTTTTGCACAATCTGGCCATAATCTGTCAAATCTAAGACCTCGAGCACTGACCCAATAGATGCCTTTAATCCCTTCAGAAACCTTGTAGCCTTTTCTTCAGCTGACCTCATATATCTAGGGGCAAAATGGAAAAGCTTTCAAACTGTTGCTGATACTCAAGGATAGTCTTATTCCCTTGAGTCAAGGTCATGAATTCCGTCTCTTTACGGTCTCTGAAGCTACGAGGGTAACGGTTTGCCAAAAACAACTCCTTGAACTGCTCCCATGTGGGGTGCGGCAAACAATATAGGCTTAGAGGCTTGCCACCAAGAGTTGGCTTCATTTTTGAGTTGCAGCCCTGCACAAATAAGCTTCTGTGCCTCAGTGTACTCAATTACCTCAAATATCTTTTCCAACTCTTGGATCCACTGGTCCGGCTTTAGAGGATCACTCCCCACCTTAGAGAATACGGGTGGCAAGTTCCTCTTGAAAGATTCTACGACCCTTGACGTATTATTCATCGATGGGTAATTGGGTGTATATGCCGGATAGTATGGGTATGGAGGGGGCACCATATATGGAGGAGTGCTGAGTGGCAGAATTGGAGGTGTACCTCCGGCTTGTGATCCCATACCAGACTCTGCAGGTGGGTCTTGTGGAGTAATTATCCGAGGATGTTGATCGGGTTGAGGAAGGTCTAACTGTTGTTGTATAGTAGCCATAAATGCCTACTGCTACTAGAGCATTTGTTGCTGGAAGGCTTGCTGCGACTGCTGAACTATGGTTGCAACATCACTCGGGGTGACGACAGGTAGAGGATCCAGAAGTGTGGTCAAAGGTGGGTCCCTTTGTGGCACACCCTGATCAATGGTTTCTTGAGGTTGTGGAAGTGGGGTTTGCCCCACAGAACAAGACCTTCGAGGATTTGGTGGTCGACCGATAGGACGAGAACCATGTGAGGTACCTCGTGCATTGCTACCGGATCTAGTGCGCACCATTGTGTCCCTACACCTAGAACATACCATGCACAAGACATTGGTTAAGTACCTTAGAATTTGCATAAGCACATAATCATGTGCCAACACACGGGGTATTATAGTGTATAATGTCTTGCATCTAGCCACCGCTTAGCCCCGAAGTACTGTGCTAGTGCTTCGACAAGTGGGACAATGGTCCCGCTCGATTTTTTTTTTCTCCCAAGCGGCGGGCTGCCACCGACGGGCAGCCACTGGTGGGCAGCTCGGGTCGGGCCCGTCGGTCCAACCCGAGGCTGAAAAGGTAAAGGGGCTTTTAAGCCCCTTTCCTCCTCATTCTCCCATCTCTTCCCTTTACTCACTCAGGGTGACTTTTGGAGGGTTTCTTGGTGCGTCCACTCGCGATTTTACTCAACAATTTCATGGATTTTGGAAGATCTAAGTGCCTTTCACTCTCAAGTAAGTCTCTTCCACATTTCTCTTCTTGGAACATATATTTTGGGTGTTGAATCCATTTATACTTCACAAAAATTTTTCATGTTTCTTTCCATAGAATAATCATTCCATGAGATTATGATGCCTCCTTTTTGACTTATTCATAGTTTTGGCTTTACTACCCATTCTATGAGAGGAAATCCCAAATCGTCCCCTAATTTCTCCAATTTGGGGTTTTCTTCTATTTCTTCTCCTTTCTCCCCAACTAACAACTCAAATGGGATTTCTTATCTTTAGTTTGTGCATACATTGTTGGAAAGATCATGGAAACTTGTATATGCTTACAATTCCATCTCATTTCTATGAAAATCCATCTCTTTTCCATGAAAACCCATCTCTTTTGTGTTAGGTTTCTTGAAAAAAAAAAATTTCCAAGGTTTCTATGATTCTCTTCACTTCATTCCATACTTGTGAACAACTTTGAATCACTTACCATTAATTGATGGTGCAATGATGTTTGTCTTACACTTTGAATCCATACTTGTGAACAACTTTGAATCTCTCTCATTCCTTGTATCTCAATGTCATAATAGAAATTTCTTTGCATATTCTTGATTGTGTAATGATAGGCATTACTATCATTGACATGTAAGCTTCAAGTTCTACACTATTATGAGATTTTTTTCAGTCCCTTGGGTTGAACTTGCACATTGAATTTGGAGCTTCCATCATTTGACACGAATTACCCCACTTGAGGAAATTCTTATGAGGCTTTCCATCACTTCTCACTTGCCATGCTTTGTACTCCTTTGTTACTTTTCTATTTTGCAACATGCTAGTGGATGTCATGTTTTGGGGGTTTCCTCCTATTCCTTTCCCCAAGGCTTAACCACTCCCTTTCTTATAATGATCCACATTATGTATTTAGGTGCATTTACATGTGCTTGCTCACCCATCTATTTACTTCCTTTGTTGTGCAACATCCTTACTTATCATTATTTCTTCTCTTTTCTTACTAGGATGTCTTCTCGCAAGGGCAAGGAACCCATGTCCTCTTCCAATCGACGTAGGGCCACAACTTCAAAATGGAAGGGTGTAGGGACTAGTTCCCTAGCCCTTCATACAAGGCAACAAGGACATGCCCCCATCGATCCTTTAGACTACGATGAGGGACTCTTCCAGAGTTTGAGGGAAAAAACTAATTGGCAGACCTTTCTAAAGAAGTCTGTGATGATGGAGAAAATCGTGGTAACTTGTGATTTCAACAAGATTCAACTACAAGAGAGGTTTATTGCACTGGGTTGACAGTCCATCCTTAACATTGACCGCCCCTGCTATGAACACCTGGTTCGAAGATTTTACTGTAATTTGGAGGTCTCTTACTAGTATGGGGAGTACTCAATCACCAGCATGGTGAAGGGAGTGAACATTCGTTTAACTGTGGACACTCTTGCTAGTATTTTAGACATTTCATCAGCTAGGCATCAATTCTATAGCCCCCCAAGGAGTAAGCCCATGGGCCCATCCTTAAGTTTAGAGATGCAGGACCACATTTACGAGACCATTTGTCGTAGCAAGGTGCATCCAGATTTCAAAATGACATTTCACCCAAAGAGTCATGTATTTGCTCGCTTGGTTGAGTTTAATTTACTCCCTAGAGGAGGTCACAGGAACCAAGTAGGCTTCATGGCAACCTACATAGCCTTTTGCATCTACAAGGCCTTTGAGGGAGGTGCCGAGCATTTATGCTTGCCCTACGTTATACTTAAGACTATGGAGCATCATGCCACACATCCTGAGGACGGAGGTTTTCCATATGGTAGGACCCTCACCAGGGTTTTTGAGCTCTTTGGGGTGGATTTGAGTGGTGAGGAGGGAAGGACTCCAGTGGACAAATTTAATAGGGAAAACCTACTTAGGATGGGTCTCCAAGCTCTTATCAATGTACCTCAGAGAGCAAGAACTCAAGGAGGCAGGAACAGGGGAAATGTCCACAAGGAGGATGTCCACAGGACAAGGAAAATAGTGAGGAGGATGAGGATTATGATCCTCAATTCGAGGAGGAGGACTTTCTGGACGAGGATATCCTCGAGGGGGAGCCTCTTGATTTGAGAGATGCTGATCCTAACTTTACTAGGGCTACAGACCCATAGTATAGGGCCCCACCACCTAAGAGTGGCGTATTTGACTTTAAGAGTATGATGACTAGTATGAGGGCCTTGAAAGATGGGCAAGATCAGCTTTTAAGAAGACTAGATGAGAGTGCTACTAGAGAGGAAAATATCTTAAAAGGCAGGCCATATTAGAGAATTCCTTCCTAAGATTGAGCGAGGATTTGGACACAACGCCCAATGCCATTTCAGTGGATTTTACCCGACTCTAAAGGGATGTGTAACTGGTGAATTCAAGGTTTGATTACTATGACCATTGCCCAATGTTAAATCGAGGCCTAGGAGGGATGGAGTAGTAGAGCTAGACGATGACGAGGCTCTCTGAGGACTTAGCTTGCCTATCCAAATCAGCTTTTACTTGTCTCTGTTGTTTATGTGTTTATGGCGGACTATATGTATATATTTTCTTTTTGTACTTTTCTTTGTAATTTGGACTTGCTAGTATGGTGTTATGATGTTGTTGGTGACTTGTGGTTAGTTTTTCCTACTTGATAACTTAATGTAATTTGATTGTAACAATGTTAGTTATCCCTTGTTGATTATACTTATTCATATATGTATGTTGTCTATCAGGTGCTTCTCTTTGAAAATTTTGAAAAATCTTGTTTTAGCGTTGTTATGCTGCCGAAATTTTGTCAAATCCGTACTCGATGGGTTATGAAATCAAATAACTAACCTTTTATTTATCCCAATCAAGCTTTCTCTAATGCATGCTATGAAATGCAATAATTAAATGCAACCATTTTTTTTTTTTTTTTGCTTTTAATTCTTTAAAGTTTTTACATTTATCCAACCCCATTTCCTATTATAGACTCTACGGGGTCTAAATGGTATGCTGTAAGTGGATAGAGCATCACGCTCTGATACCACTATTGTCACACCCCGTTCACACAGAATCAGACCGGTGACCGAGTTAACTCTAGTTAACCCAAACCTACCAGGATCATCTGATATAGTACCCACCACAGCATACCCACATCTAAGATAAGTGTTCAAAAGTTCAGCGGAAGACTTAAATTACCTGTAAATATCCCCAATATACTTGATACCCAAATTGTAGTATATAGATAAGTACATGTGGGCTCGTAGGCATGATATTTACACAAAAAGAATAACAATTTACGTATCAAGTACACAAAAAGGGGAGGTTTTCAAAAGAATCAAAAAGTAAAATCATGTACGGTGTCATTACTGCGGTCCCGTAGCACAGCCCTGGCATTTTCAATCAGCACCATGCTCATACTCCACAGGGACCCACCAATCCTCATCAGGAAACTCAACTATGGGGCCCGACCCTTGATCTTCAGGCTGGTGACCTACAAAATCATCTAAAAGAGGTGCACACGTGGGATGAGCTCACTAGCTCAGTAAGTGAAAAGAAAGACCACACAACAATCACATCCATATGCACTATATGCTATGCAATTCATTTTAAATCTTATCCACCTAAACAACATTACTAAGTCTTTGGTTTTGTGCTACTATAACCACAGTGCGAGTATGCCCTGGGTACGAGCCGTGAACTCCATCCTACGATACACCCATAGGTTGTCAGAGAAGGCTCACCGTGAGTACTCAAAAAAGTAAAGCATACTGACCACCGGCTCTCAACATAAAAGTAATGACAAAAAAGTAAAGGTGCTAAATTCAACAATTTAAAAGCAGTACAATTGGCCCTCTTGAATATACCACTGAGGTTGCTGACTGTTCTAAAGACCAGCCGAGCATATGTCTAACCGCCAAAGTGACCCGACAATCACGACCACTGCTTCCCCCCAAGTGGTAACCCTACACCTCAACCCCTATTGGGAAGGGTCGTAGCACGGGGAATGATAATCCTAATCCGCATGCTCCTATATGACATAGTACGATTGCATAGTGCCATCGTGTCCCATACCATGGGCCACTAATGCACTCGTTTCCAAGCTGACTACGGTGTCTAGTCTAATAATGCATCATTCATCGTAATCCATTCACTCATCACATAAGCACATCAATCATTTAACATTGAGAATGTAAGGCACAACACACACATCATAAATCAGTAATTTAGAATGCACAAGCAAGTGCACACGAATGGCATACGAGGATGACTAATCTACACATAATTTACATGATGACATAGCTAGTCTAGATACAATTTAATGGTGCAAAACAAGCCTTAAAATAAATTCAAATGTCCTCTCCCCACTTACCTGTTGTGTACAAAAGCTCACGCTCGGTATGGGTGAGATCTGGCACGAGAAACGTAAATTCTAGTGGAACCTATCATAAGTGAATGGGATTAGCATTTCACCACTTTGGGATCAAAATTATCAAGTTTTGATGTTTAAATCATGTTTAAAATTGTATAATAAGGTTTCTCATCCGTTTTGGGCTCAATCGGGCACAAAAATCAAGTTGGGGGGCCAATAGGCGGGCCAGACAGCCCACCTGAGACCACCCACCGGTCTTCTCAGGTGGGCTAGTTCGCCCACCGGTCCTTGCCCACGGGTCTTCTCAGGCAGGCAAGGCTTGCCCACCGGTCCAACCGGTGGACACCCTCAGGCGGGTGGGTGAGCGGGCGGGCGGGCGGGCGGGCTTGCCCACAGGTCCTCACCCACCGGTGGGGACTGAGGTGCTGCCTCCTCAGGCGGGCGCCCACCCGTCGGTC
Organism: Macadamia integrifolia; assembly: GCF_013358625.1. NCBI lineage: Eukaryota > Viridiplantae > Streptophyta > Magnoliopsida > Proteales > Proteaceae > Macadamia > Macadamia integrifolia. The sequence continues at coordinate 44,298 of NW_024868541.1, read as the reverse complement.
CTCGCCCACCTATGGGGGCGAAAAAATGCCTTCTTCCTTGAAGTGTTCCCCAACCTTGGGGAAACCAAATGAGGTTATTTTAATCACCTTTTCCACACATCTAAGGTTTTATAAGATAATTCTAACCTAGATCTAAGTTAGATTTAAGGATTGAAAAGCCATCTTACCTTCTTTGCTCAAGAACTCTTCCAAAACCCCAAAATCACCTCTTAGCTCAAGAAATCACCAATGCTTTTTAAATCTTGTAAACACTTCTTTAAACCTTCAAAATCAACACATAGACCATCTATCAAACCTTAGATTTATCATCTCAAGTGGGATTAACAAGATCTCAAGGAACTCTACCCAAATCAAGGGTTTCACTTAGGGTTTGGTGAAAGTTTAAGAAGTATAGCCTTCGCTCACCTCAAATCGTAAGTCTCATGTTGGGGATCACTTTTTCGGTGTCGGAATGCAAAGATCAAATCTCGGCATCGCTTAAATCCATTCCTTCCTCCTCTTTCTTTCCCTTTCTTCTTCTTTATTCTCTTTCCTTCCTTTCTTTTCTCTCTCCTCTTTACTCTTCTCACCAACTCCTTAATGCATTAAATGGGAAAAGAAGAAACACAATAAATACTATTTATACTTAGAGAATATTTAGTAACCACATGGGTGGGTCACTCAGGTGGGCGGATTCGCCCGCCTATGACCACCCACCTGTGGGTCGAAACTTAGCCAACAAGTGAGATCTCTATGAAATTCGACTCTCGGCATGTATCTCGCTCTCGGGACAAGGTATATTATATGTATACATTTTAGGATATGACTACATACCAGCATTACCCGTATATGGCTTTATGATATGTGCATGTACACAGCTTGGGTACACCCGTCTCCTCTGGCACTGACTCGGACTTGTCTGACCAACCTATGTTCAAAGTCATCCTTGCCATCATGGTCCATAAGGAACCCGCCTTAACCCTCTCTGGTTAGGGTCCTGCATGGTTAAACCAGGTCAATCGTGTAATTAAACCTGGTTTTAAAAGTACGGTATCACATATACCATGTCTCATATTCTAAGAATTTCTTGTTGAGGTAGTATATGGCATGCTCTACCCCCTTCTCTGTCTCCTTTTATGCTAGCAATGAGTTCATAAAATATTCTCCCACTGATAAGTACAACGGAAGTCATTCTTTGTCCGCCGGTTGCGTTAATACTGGCGGGTTCATAAGATACCCTTTGATCTTATCAAAATCTTGTTGCCATTGGTCATTCCATTCTATGGGCTGATCCTTCTTTAGAAACTTGAAGATTGGTTCGCAAATCATAGTCAACTAAGCTATGAACCTACTGATATACTAGATGTAACCCAAAAATCCTTGTATCTGCTTTATAGTCCGAGGTGTGGGCGTTTCCTGAATTGCCTTGATCTTTATAGGGTTGACTTCGATGCCCTTTTCACTTACTAAGAAACAACTTTCCTGTTGTTACCCTGAATACACACTTTTGAGGATTCAACTTCAACTGATACTTCTTGATTTTTTCAAAGATTTTCCTTAGTGCTGGAATGTGCCCTTGTCGATCCTTTAACTTTACTATCATGTCATCTACATAGACTTCCACATCCTTGTTCATCATGTCATGCGATATGGTAGTAGCTGCTCTTTGGTAAGTTGCCCCAACGTTCTTCAGTCCAAAAGGCATCACATTGTAACAATAGGTTCCCCATGGAGTGGTGAAGTCTGTCTTCTCTCAATCTTCGGGGTGCATGCTTACTTGGTTGTATCCCGAGAATCCATCCATAATGATAACAAGGCATGCCCATTGTGTTGTCCACCAATACATCAATGTGAGGTAATGGGAAGTCATCTTTAGGGCTTACCTTATTAAGATCCCAGAAGTCTATGCATGTCTATACCTTACCATCTTTCTTTGGTACCAGTACGATATTGGCCAACAATTGGGTGTATTTTACCACTTGTAAGAACCCCGCATTCCATTGATTTACTACTTCTTCCCTGATCTTTTCACTCCATTCTGGATGCATCCTTCTGAGCTTCTGCTTGACTAGCTTTGCCCCAGAGTAGTTCAGAAATCATGTTGCACGATGTTGGTTTATTAGGCATATCCTCATAAGACCAAGCAAAGACCTCAAAGAATTCCTTCAAAAGACTAATCATCTGTTCTATTTCTTTGTCATCAAGGGTAGTGCCAATTTTTGCCTCTCGAAGGCATTGGTCGATTCTTAGATTAATAACCTGAGTATCCTCAAGGATGGGTTGGGCTTTCCTTGGTTTGTATTGTTTAATTAACTCTTGATATTTATTAAGATCATCATCAAAAAAATTTCATTCATAAAAGGAGTAACAAACTCGACATACATGGACTCTGGGCTCTCCTCAAGAGGGGAGGCCAACACGAAATCATAAATAGAAGACTAAACAACTGACTCGACTACAGACTCAATAAATGGCTTGATGCTTTTATCAATGATATTCAAGTTGTTTGACTCAGTAGCATGAGTAAACTTGAATTCTTCTCCAATGCTTGTCCAATTTAGGAGTGGGTCGATGGCTCAGTGGATAGGCAAATGCGGCAAGGGACCTTCTTCTTCTTCTAGAAAAGTCATTGCTATCGCTTCATAGGTACTAACTTCAAATACTTGTTTCTTCACAAAGATGAGATGATCCAACTCATATTCTCTAAAGCCAAACTTCTTAAGGGGTAAGGATTCCAGGAGACTGCTCTATCCTCTTTCTATAGAAGTCCATCTTTTCAAGCCTATTGAGGGAGGCCACCTTGGATCTTTGACCACCCTCATGGACCTTCCCGTTGCAATTGATTCGAGCATAGTACATGCAGACCATCATTCTTTATGCTCTTCTTTGCCTTGCATATACACTTCTTCCTCTGAATGGACGAGGTTTGAGCTCAAGTAACTCTTGGGCTCTTGGATCTTGTAGGAGGGAGAAAATGTATTTTTTCAAATCAATGGGAAGCTATAAATTCCAGGTGAGTCTTATCTTCTTTTTCCATTCTCTTTTTAGGAGGACTCGAGGACTTGGTACCTCTTTTGACTGGATCAATATTGTAGGGTTACTAGAGGAAGACCCATTCTCAATTAATGCAATCTCTGCTATCTCAGTGATGCAACTATCTTAATCACTTTCTTTGATTAGCATTTACTACTTTTCTACCTCATGAGTTACCCAGTCAAACTCATCTTGGAAGAATACTTCAAATCCTTGTTGCATCTTTGCGGCGGTTTCGTCGAACCATGGCTCAATATTTCTGTAAAAGGGAAAATCTTCTCCTTCCCTTACGAAGTACCCATTAAGAGTGGGGTAGTTAGAGGCGGAGATTTTCCTATTCATCCTTAGTACCTTTTTCCCTTTGCTGCCATTCTTGCTTCTTAGTCCGGGGGTTTGAGGAATGTACCTAAGACCACTCTTTCCTTTGCTAACCACTGGAATAGGTAATTTTGAAACTCCTTGATGATACTTTCCCGATCCCATCCTTGGAAAGTATTGCATTTTCTTCATCATTTGATTCACCAAAAGACTCCATATAGCTTCATAGTTATCCAAAATCATTTCATCTGGCATTTCCTTGGTGAGTGTTGCACAAGTTTCTTCTATTTTAAAACCTCTAAGTTGAACTTCCTAGTCTTGTTCTTCTCCATTTCCAATGTTGGCTAAGGTGTTCACCATTTCTTTATGAATGAATTTCATTTTCTGATGGAGACTAGAGGACACTGCCTTTGCATAATGTAGCCAAGGCCTTCCTAAGAGCATATTGAAAGATGCTGGTATATCAATGATCTAGAAATCAATATCAAACTTTATCGGGCCAATTACTACGGCGATGGTGAGGATGCGAAAGATTTTTCCCTTAGTGTTGTCATATGCCCTTATGGTTTGGGTTGATGGCCTCATCTCTTCTAGGTTGATACCAATACTCTTTGCCATTCTCAAGGGTAGAATATTCAAAGCCGACCCATTGTCAATGAGAATCTAAGGAACCACCTTGTCCAGACTTTCTACCATGTTGTGTAGAGCTTTATTATGTTGGGTTCCTTTGGGGAGTTTAGAGTCTGAGAACATCAATGACTATACCGCATATGTTACCCGTACAATGTGCGAGAGGTGTATCGAATCTATTTCGATTGGCACTTGCACATTGGTGAGAGACTTCAAGACTACTTCACGTTGCATGGGGGAGGCCAACAACAATCCCCAGATTGAGATATTTGCTTGGGACTTCTTGAGCTGAGCCAAGACTGGATTCTCTGATTCTTTCCTTAAGCCACTGGTTCCTGCCTCATTAGTTCTTGATTGTTCTACGGCTAGGGCCTTGCCCTTGTAGTCTCTTCCGCTTCGAGTTTCCATCACATTAGCAGATTTCTTCACGATGATCTCTGTAGGATATCACTCTTCATCATCACTATTTGTTATGGTAATGATTTCTACCATGGGATCATCCTCTTCTTCCGATTCTTCTTCACTACTTGGGGTGGGAAGTCGAGGTCTTCCACGAATGTCAAAGGCCCTAGCTCGTACCTTCTTGACTACATTGGAAAGTCGTGCAACTACTGTATCTATCATTTCTACAAGTGTGGAATGTCCCCCTATTTTTTTAAGGATTATCAACTGCTCAGTGTAGCATTGTTCACTGATGGCTACTTCACCTAACATCTGATCAATCTCATTAGCCTCGAGTTGATATCAACCAAATGATTAAACATAAGCCATGTGTTCTGCTATACGATTTGCTTCACCTTCAACAGTGATCTCATACCCTTCACTATCTTCTAAATCCGATGTCGAATCTTCCCCTTCCATGTGGATCATGAGTTCCGGCTGAATGGCATCTGTGGGATCAACCATTGAGTCATCCTTACCAATTGCATATATAGAATATCCTCAGGATCCCTAGGTGAGTAGTACCCTGATTCATCATCATCATCATTGTGTTAAGGCCCCTAGTAGTCATTCCAATCTGGGTACTCATCATCGCCTTGAGAATCAGAGTCATCTCCATCATTCTCATCCTCACTTTCATCCTCATCGTCATTGTCATCATCCTCTTCTTTACTAATTTCCCCCTCACTTGGATCTTCATCAGATTCCTCTTGACCATCAAATTCCCTGGTATCTAAACGTTCATAGTATTTAGAGCATATGGATCAGAAAATTTTCATAGGGCCAGACTTGGTCTCATTGGCTCAAAGATGGATTAAGCCAGACTCATCATCTTCTATGTCACTCCCGATGTGGATTAGGGAGGTGTACTCTTTAATTTTTTTCTCCCACTACCAATGCCATTACTGCTCTAAGGAGATCATCTGTGACTTCTTCAATGTTATCCGGATTGTCTTCCTGAGGCACAGTGGGCTGAATTAGAGAAGTGGGATCACCATCTTGGCCTTCTCCTAAAGCATTCAATAATCCTGTTAAGGAGGTCATCTTTGGGGAGTCTAGTAGTGCAAGCATATCCTTCCAACTATACCCATCCATCCATCCTTCTTTTGGGTTATACACCGATCCTTGAGAATGGGATTTGTATGAGGGTGATGAGGGATACGAGGCGGGGTGATATGAAGGTGATGTGATGTGAGAGGTAGGGTATGAAGATTGAGAGTGATAAGATGAGGAAACTCCTTCTCCTTGATGATGTGGTGGAGGTTGATGATATGGTGGAGGTTGGTAATATGGTAAAGGATGGTAATATGATGGAGGTTGGTCATATGGTATGGCGGATTCTTCTGTTGATGAAGGATGGATGGCGGGTGACTGGTTTTCTGATTCTTCTTCTGATGACTCTTTCCTTTTGGGAGTCCCCATGACTTTGGCCCTTTGACTCATAACTTTCCTGTAAGCACAAGCATTCATGTGATTCTTCTGAGCTCGGGATACAATGAGTTGAGTGGGATCACTCTCTATTGCTTCTTCATCTAGGTTGTGCACATGATCATAAAACATGGGGTGATGCAAGTGCTTATCCAACTTATACATGTGAACGGTCCTTCGAAAGGAGTCGCACTCCTTTTGGCAAGCATTTTTTATGAAACCACGGATGTGCCCTACTAATTCTGGAGGAAGGGACAACCTTTGCACCAGTTGGAACTTCTCTTTCCACTTAACATGCCTTTCGTCTTGATATTTCTTGACATCCCTAATAAAATGGTTTGATCATAGAACTTAGGATCCCAGTTTTTCCAGCCACTCGTTGTTTCCAACATGTTGACTGTTCCATGATCCGGAAGGGGATTGGTATTGATATTAGGAGATTGCTTAACCTTGATTTCAATAGTCCCATTGTCTACCAAATCTTGGATTGCATGCTGGAGACCTATACATCTTTCAATGTTGTGCCCTTTTTGAATGTGATAAACGTAATATTCATGATCTCTGTACCAAACTGGGGGAGGGTTGCTGATTACTCTTGGAGCCACTGTCCCTAGCAATCCTTATTTCTTTAACATTTTATATATTATTGTCACGGACATTCCCAAATCAGTAAATTGTCTCCTTGGGCAAGAAGCCTTTTGAGTAGGGGCATCTTCTTGTATCACGAATGGTTGTGAAGAGGTGACAGGTGAGGCTGACTAATGGACCGTGCCTACCATATTGATTTCAAGACCCTTTTCACATCCAACTCTGGCATTCTTTCTTGCATCTTGGGAGGATGCTTGATATTGAGCTTCCCTTAGGATTCTATTTTCCACACATGTACCGGTGGCTATCAAGGCATCAAAAGTTTGTAGATGTTGATAGTAAAGGACATCATAATAAGGCTTTGACAAGTTTTCAATCAACATTTCTACTTGCTCTGCTTCTGAAGGCCGATCTGCCATCTTGGTGGCCTTATCCCTAAACCTCATCAAGAAGGCGGTGAATCCTTTTTTAGGTTGTTGTCTCAACATCTCAAGCTCCCGACATTTCACATCCACATCGATGTTGTATGAGTACTGCTTGGTGAAGGCTTTCATCACTGTTGTCCAATTTTGGGTTTGGGAAGACTCCAACTAGGTGAGCCACCTTAGTGCTGGTCCTGATAGGGTTAATATGAAGGCTTATCCCATCCGGTTGTACGCAAGTTGCCATAACTTGGCGATGCTAAGGAAGACTTTGAGATGAGCCTTAGGGTCCCCTGACCCATCAAATCTATCAGTTTGCCATTTGAATTTCTCGAGAATCCTCACTCCATAAAAGAAATTCATTTCATCAGAATCCACTATTTGACTTTCTGAACTCATTCCCATTTGGAGTATATTTTCTAATTTCTCCAACTATACTCTAACTTTTCTTTCTCTCTCCATCTTTAGAGGTTCCATTCGGACATGTGCTACAAACTCTTCTTCTTCATCTTCAATTACTACCTTGAGAGGGGGGACCCTAGAATAGGTCCCCCATTGACCATTTGGATGGGTGGGTGAACCTCCTCTCTGAACAGTTGGCCTGACTTGCTCTGGTTCTCCTAAGTCAACTCGGAAAGAATTTCCATGATGACCCGTAGGTTCGTTCTGATCCAACTCTCCTGTAGCTTATGCTGGTTAAGCCCAGGAAGGGTTTTGGAGTGCAACAATATTTGAGCTATTCCTCTCTTGACCTTGGCCATTTTTGTTTACAAGGTCTCTACGAGGTGAACCCATGCTTCCCTAGGTGATTCAAGATTGTGTGGATCCATGTGAACTGGGTCGTAATCACTTGGCTGTAGACAATCTCGAAGAGACGATGGAGGTGATACTGGACTTAATCGAGTCAACCGGTTACCCTAATATGTCCAAATAGACCACAGAGAATACATGAGGTGTGGAATTGTACCTGAACCAAAAGTGACTTATTTTAGGATTCTTGTATCACCAAACCCCTTATTCACTCATTCACTAGATTAATAACCAACGATCCATCCAAATTAGTCTGCTTAATGATAGGGAATGGGTAGGGGTCGATGCCCCTAGTCCACTCAATATGATAGGTGAGAATTTCATACAAATACCTTGACCAAAATACTCCTATTAAGACATTCTTTTTCGATAAAGTCATGCTTTCCTTAATCTTATCCCACTAGGTGATCTTCCTCCTAGTTTCCTCGGGTCTTTTAGATAATTCGGCATTTCGTGGGACTTTGGCAGAAATCAGCCCCGGATCACGTATGCCAAATCATCCATATTTCCTTTCTAAGGAGGAAGGACACATTTTATCCGAAACCCACTTAGGAGAGCATTCCTTTATGACTAGAATGTATCATAAGAAAATTCCTTTTCAAGACCACAAACAAATTCTATAGATCAGCTTGTGGCGTTCCTAACGTTCTTCATCTATTTTCTACATGATGCGAGCATGCAATGAATGCAATAGGACTGATAAAGATTCCTTAACAGGATCTATATACACAAGGTACGTGATCCTTTTGGTATACCCGTGGGTACAAGATCAAGGGGATGACTTCCTTTCCCATTACTCGTGACTATTCATGAGATTAAGCAACTGGCCACGGGGTAGTGGAACCGTGAGTGATAGTGTGCAAAAGTGTAATGAGGGAATATCATTATTCAATCTTATAATATCATAAAGTGCACAAAGCTCCCTGAGGGTGCTGGCACAATTATGAACATCTTCGCCATTTAACAATACCCCACACCCTTGTTTAGGAAGCGGATACCATTTGCTCTCAGAGTATTCTCCATGACATGCACTGACCTCCCCGAGGGTGCGGGCATGAGAAGGAGTCCCTTACCAAATGATTTCACTTCGAGCATGATGGATGATGCGGTTAGTGAGTACAAATACAAACATGGGGTTAGCCAAACATATTTTCAAACTGATATGGTGAAAAATGTTCTTAACATTTAGAGGTATCATCTAATGTTAAAAGTGTGACATTTATTCCCCAGTGGAGTCGCCACTATGAGGGTAGCGGCCGGAAGATGAGAGATTCTCTCATCCTTTGTGGGGAGGGATGGACTTTAAGTGTTTCATCCTCTCTCCTCTCTTTCTCTTTCATGTGGGAGGGGTGTGTCGTGTGTGCTTAACCACAGGCCACTCACCACCGTATTGTCGCCAAGAGATACGTGGAGGCCTATTTCGTAGGAGTGTAGAGTTCATCATTTGAGACAGGGATTTGATGGTGGTCCAATAAGGAAATCGGGATCATGCAAAAGGGTTTGGAGTCACCACCTAGGATTACGGGCCTAGGACACGGGGGTGGGCTCAATTCTTGAGAAAATGGCCCAAAAGTTGTTCTGGTCTAGAGATTTAAGGTAAGTGTTAGGTTGTAAAGTTGGGAAGGTTTTAGACACCCAATCTACCCGATTCAATTGGTCCTCCTACTAGATGCTTCAGAATGAACATTTTCCCCAATTATTCTTACTCTGTATGTATAGCTAAGTTATCACAAATATATACATTAACTAAATTTAAATGATTATATATACTAAAACAAGGTCAATATAAGGTCTACATTATGCTAATTTTGGTAAGAATTTATACCTGTGCTTGACCCCTATTTTAGGTTAAGAGGGGTGGGACCCCAATTAGTGTCGACACAAGCAGTTTTTTGGATTATCCTTGCTCAAGGGAAGATGGTCTTGACCTCCAACTCCCTTTCTTGAGAGATATTGACTATCGTGATATTTGGACAGAGTTTCGGCTAGGAACGGTTACTTTTGGGTTTCAGGCTGAGGTATCAATGTGGCAGAGCTTCCGCTAGGGAGGGGCTACTTCTAGATTTTTGCTGCGGTGTCGATTTGGAAGAGCTTCTGCTGGGGATAGGCTATGGGAGGGCTACGACTGAGGTAGCACTCTGGCAGAGCTTCTGCTAGGGATGGGCTAATCCTAAGGATTGAGGAACTTTGAAGGCCTGAAGAACACTTCGATGATTCGAAAAACACTTCGGATCATACAAAGATCTCCACGAAGACTGGAAGAACCTCAAGAAGGGATGGGAGACTAAGGGGAAATTTTTTCAACGTAAAATCTCACTCACAGAAGACAAAGGATTGAAGAGTTTCGAAGGCTCGAAGAACACTTCGAATATCCGAAGACTTATGAAGATCTCTCCGAAGACTTGAAAAACCTCAAGGGGGAAAGGGGAGGAGAGAGGGTAGAGCTTCTCAACCTAGGATACTCACTTGGAGGCTTGGGGGTTGTGGTGTTGTGTTGTGAAAAACTAAAGGGAGGGGGGTATTTATAGAATTCTTGAACCAATGGGGAAGGAAATGGAATTCCCTTAGCCAATGGGGGAAAAAGTGATTTTTTTACACCAATAGGATGAAAGTAAGAAATTTTGGACCAATGGGGTGGAGGGTACATTCTTTAGCCAATGGGGGAAAGGTAATTTTTTTGGACCAATAAGGTAAAAAGATTCCTTTCTGGACCAATGGGAGATTACGGAGTAGGGTACGCTAGTGGGGTAGTGTAAAATGCATAAGTGAGTGAAGAGAAAATCTCTTCACCCACCGAGTCAGTGGAACACAAATTCCAGTAATTGACGGTGGCACACCAGGCTGGGTAGGGGTGCACGGGGCATGTGTGGGTGTACAGAGTAGGCTGGGCATGCATACAGGGCTGGCAGGCTACAGGAGCGTGAGACTGATAGGCAAGGGCTCGCGGGCTAGCACACAGGGACGCATAGGACTGGCAGGCAACGAGAGCACAGGTTGGGTGGCAGGGGTGCACGCTGGGCGGCAGGTAGGAGTGGTCTGGCACACTGGAGCATATGGGCTAGGCAATAGGGGTGCACAGGTTAGCTCATGGGGTGCACGGCTTGGCACGCGGGGGCGCATAGGCTGGCATGTGGGGGCACGTGGGCTAGGCAGCAGGGGCACATAGGTTGGCTCACGAGGGCACATGGGCTGGCACACTGGGGCACAAGGGCTGGGCTGTAGGGGTGCATGGGCTAGCTTATGGGGTTGTACAGGCTGGTTGGCTGGCTGGCCAGCACACGCGGTGTGCATGTGGGGCTAGCTGGCTAGCCTGCGTGGGGATGCGTGTAACTAGATGTAAATTTCCAGGAGCGATTGTAGGAGATCCAACAGTCCAATTTTGACATATCATATATCATTGGAATCGTATTTCTGAGTACTATCCATCCGTAAAGTCATTCTAACCATATTCCTTTGTGTATAAAAAGTCATAATTGGACCCTTTTTTCTCCCTGCACGGGATTTCTAGGGTTTTGGGGTAGGTATGAATTGTTCATGGATAGGGTTACCACAATCAACTGTCACCCTTGTTAATCGAAAGCAAGGGGTCATGTCCACGATCCGTAATTCATCATAGCCGGAGGAGGGTGACAAAATTTGGTGTCTACACAACCCAAGGAGGGCATACCTCTGAACCGCACTCCTCCTTGAGAGAGAGAGAGAGAGAGAGAGAGAGAGAGAGAGAGAGAGTGGAGCCCTACGAAATAAGCCCCCACATATCTTTGAGCGGTGATACGGCGGTACGGGGCTTGCGGAGGCACACACCAGAAGATATATAAAGAGAGAGAGGAGAGAGGGCCAAAAAGGAGAGATCCTTCGACGGCCGCTACCCTCACAGTATCTTTAAATGAAACTTTCTATATATCAGGAGAACTATAATAAATGCCACTTTAAATATGAATAATCACCAATTAGCTCATTTATTATATATGACTAACCGGGCTTTTTCTTCACTATTTATTTGTAGGGGACATTTCTAAAAAAAATTCGTAGTGGTACTTTTGGCCAAGGTCATTGGAGTATCTCAATTGTTGCTGATGATGATGAGATCTATAATGGGTCACCAATTCTTTGTGTTGTTTTTCTAATATTTTATGATATCTAGAAGCCTTTTGAAATCAGTAGGCCAGCAGTGGAAATCATCAATCTTTCTATTTACGCTTCAATCCTTTGGAGGGGAAAGAGGACCCAGTTTTACCATTCGATTAGAATTGAGAACCTTGAAGTACCCAACCGTGGAAGTTCATCGTACTCACATTGGATCTATATCCACCATTTTAAAGGGTTTAATTGGTTTGAGTTTCCATTGGAAAGGAAAGATGCTATTAAGGACTTATTTGTGGGTTTTGACGATGGATACCTAAATCTCACCCATGGTGTTGAAAGGAACGCAAGCAGAGTGTCAATGTGGAAAACAAGAAGGAATAAGAGCAGCAAATGCCTCCTAACATTCAAAATAGTGCCATGTTGGTATCAGATTTCTTCATATGGTTAGAAAATGATGATGTTCACAGTCAGTGTATTGATAGAAGTATTATTGATGAAATTCACTATTATACACAATTGAGAGATATTAGAAGTGATCATGATGATATTGAAATTGAGTATGATGACGATGTTGAAATTGAGTATGACGCGCTATAGAGGGATATTGGGAGAATTAGCAATGTTGAATATGATGAGGATGATGAGACTAGAAGCCAGCTCCCAAATGGAGTAGCTGCAGAGAAAAATCACCATTCTGTCCCATTCAAGCCTCAACGATGGTATAAAGAGCTACAGAGCAAGATTGCCTTAACCAAAAACTACTGGAAAACACTATGAGATTTTTATTATGGGATTATTTGTACTGCTCATCTTTTGAGATGCTAATTATTGGACATTGTATGTCCACTTGTAATGCTACATATGAGGAGGAGATTGGAATTATTATCCATTCAATTGGAGTTTCTTATATTATCTACTTTATGCTACTACTTGTTACCTTAGCACCCCGATGCTGGTACTTACTTACCCCAACACCCGATGCTACTACTTTCTTACCTCGGCATCCTAATATTGCTACTTGATATTTGGCACATCAATGCTGCTATTTGCTTACCCCAGCACCCGATGCTGCTACTTTCTTATCTTAGCACCCTAATGCTGCTACTTGATACTCGGCACCCGATGCTGTTACTTTCTTACCTTGACACCCTAATGCAGTGGCTTGAGATTACCTATGTTCCCTGGGAGCTGACCATCTAAATTATTATAAGAAAGGTTCAAGTATGATAATGAATTCAACTGAGATAAAAAATCAGCTGGAATTTGACCAGATAGAGCATCCATCGACAGATCAAGCGAAAACAAACTTTGGCAGCCTCCAAGTGCAGTGGGAATACTTCCTGAAAGATTATTGTTTGAGATGTCAATTTCCTGAACCATTTGCAACTCTCCAAGCTCTACTGGAATGGACCCAACCAGGTACTTGTGTGATAAGTTGAGGTAAATTGAAATGCTTTCCATGCCTGCTATTACAAATCCAGGAATAGATCCAGTGAGATGATTGTTAGATAGATCCAACAAATTAAGATGATCGAGCTGGTCCATGCCTCTTGGGATAGACCCATTAAGCATGTTCCCATGAAGGTTCAAAGCTGAAAGAAACTAAAAGTTAGAGAAAGCATTTGGAATTGGACCAGTAAACTTGTTGAGACGCAAATCAAGTTGAGTTAGTTGTTTCAGCTCAAAAATTTGCTCAAGAATCACACCTTCTAGGTTATTCCCAGGCAGGGAAAGTCCTTGAAGGGGTGATAACTTTGATATTGTAGGAGGAATGCTACCTGAAATCTATTTAAACCAAGTTGTAATGTGACCAACAAGCTTAGATTGCCAATCTCTTATGGGATTGGACCCTCTAGTTGGTTTCCATATAAGAACAATTTCTCCAGCTTATAGAGGGAACCAATGTTGGAAGGGATCTCCCCTCCAAGGGAATTCATGCCTGATATTTGGCACCTCAATGCTGCCATTTGCTTACCTTGGCACTCGATGCTGCTACTTTCTTGTGTCAGCACCCTGATGTTGCTACTTGATACACGGCACCCTAATGCTGCTACTTGATACTCAACAACCTGATGCTGCTACTTGGTCCCCAACAACCTGATGATGCTATATGCTTACTCTCACAACCTGATGTTGCTACTTCCTTACCTACTACCTGCCTTCCTTGGGAAGTGCCTTTGCTTTATGATGTGGATGATTGGAGTTCTCTCTATGTTCTCCAATGTCAACCACTATTACTCAAGACCGTTGTTTACATATAATTTTCTATTTTTGTTAATTGATCTCAATTAGACAAAACCGATAGGGATTTATAAATCAATTCCCCCTCTAAAGGGGGTTAGTTATAGGTATCGATGGTTAGAAGTTGGGGGAGTTACATGTTAAATGTTTTCCTATGGAAAAAAAATTCCTAAAAGTATGACGGGCCTCTCCCCACATTGGTCTCAGGTTTTAAACCCTTGGAATTGAGATATAGATTGTTCCTAGTTGATTTTGATCCAATCAGATTAGAATGGATCAATATTGGTGAGAGATAGGTTAGAATAAGCTCACAAATGCCCAAACCCTAATTTATGTGTAGTGATCGACCGCGGGATTAGTAAGACCAAAGGCTTGGATACTCGTCGTCAGCAAAAAAAATTATAACGATCAGTCGAGCTAGATCGGCCAGAATTGGAATTGGTCAATCCAACCGATTCAATGAAATAGGTCCCATTTTTTTACTCTTTAAGTTATGGGGAACCAATTTTAGTATGGCATGCATCCCATTGTGTGTCTGATATGAATTCCATTTATATCCTTGCTTGAGACAATTTATAATGTTAGCGTAGGCCCTTCAACTTTCATATGAAAGTAAGCAAAATTACGCTTTGATGTTTGCTTCAATCAAACCTCAACTTCTTAGGGGGGTCATGGGAAAATGACAAGCTACACTGACTTATCTCAATTAAAATTAGACAAAATCAACAGTAATTAGCCCTTAAATTCCTACTCTCAAGGGGGTTAGGTGTTGAGAAAAGGTACCTGCTATAAATGCTCTCTTTCTTATTCAAAAATTAAAAAGGGACTAAAGGTATGATGTGACTCTCCCTACAATGGTATCAGGGTTTAACAACATTGAAATCGGGATCCAAAACAACCCCGGTCTATTTTGATTTAACCCAATTAGAAAGATCAAAATCAATGAGAAATAGGTTAGAATCAGCTGCAAATGCCCAAACTCTTATTTATGTATAGTGATTGGCTCAATCCAGATTGGCCAGAATTGGACTCGATAGATCCAACCGATCTAATCTTGATTTTTAAAAACATAATTGATATCAAGCATCAACATTAATTTTCATGTGGCAGATTTAGGTGGACTAACTCCCTTCTATTAATAATATTTATTTGCAATAAATGCACTAGTTTTCCTCTATGAATGCTTAGATTAATCTCAAATTTAATCATTAGGTTAAAGTATGAAAACTTGAAGGAGAAAGGAATGGTAAATGGTCCTGAGCCAACTGCGCCCAGACACAAAGTGAGGCAAAATGACTTCCCTGCCCCCATTGAAAGGTGGAAATTCTACCACGTAATGATGCTTCCATGTGCACTCCCATTGGCCAATGTGCAGGTGCAGCTTACCCGCAACCAATTACCATTTTTCTCCCAAACTTTAAATAGGAAAAATATGTAAATAGAAACCTAAGATTAATAGAAGTTTTATTTTAACAAAAAAAAAAAAAGGATGCAAAAAGCTATAACTTCTTTCTTTTGTTTGCCAATACATTTTCATGGGTGAGGGTTGGGCATGTAGCCAGCTTTCGATAAGGTAGCAATATACACCAATCATAGGGGTGGACACAAGAGGGCAAGGAGCTCTTTTTTGAAGGGAGAGAAGAGTGGATGACACATATTGGGAACCTTGAAAGCGTGTGTAATGCCCCCCCAAACCGCCCTAGGGGTAAGAGTTGTCAAGAATCTCTAAGACCGTTCAGTTTTAGATGTATCAACCGAAATTGAACCAAAATACTAAAATATCAATAAACCTCAATGTACTCATCATGAAATACAACGGAAGTCTTAATTAGAGTCTAATCATTATCTAAGTAAATAAACTCAAATAATCCAAAGTCTAGAAGTGTTTGTGACACCACAAATAAAAGTAAAATTAAGATAAGCTTTATTACATCCATCTACTTAAACCTTAAAACAATCCCAGTGATAGAAATCTAAATCCAAGGTAAATAAATTTGTTCTAATAAGTACATAACTAATATCCAAAAAAGCATCAATTATGCCCAAACTGGGCATCAGCTCCTCTAGTATCCCCAGTGCACTCATCACAATAGAAAGGTTCTTGATTCTCTACATCTAGACAAAAAAAAAAAAAAAAAAGCGTAAGCTTGGGAAAGCTTAATGAGTGAAAAGAATAGAACATACAATATCGGTAAACAGATGCTTTCAGAAACAGTGATATATCAACACATAAATTGAGTAAATCTAAAAAATATAGCAAACTCCATTACATATGCCATGACCTCAATTATTTCACAAAATCGATTTCTATTTAACAATTCTAATAGGATTCAAAGAGTGGCATTGCTAATTATAGTTAAAATCATACATCACAAACACTGCAATGAGATTCAGGCTCTTGGCTCTTAGATCAGGCAACGGGCTCCTATGGAGGGAAAACCATGTTCTTTAACGGCACACTCTTGCCTCGCCCTCCAGTCTACGTACCCAACCACAATGAAAAAGTGAGCGGAAAGCTCTTGGCTCACGGAACCGAACAATGTCCTTAACGTCACGCTCTTGCCTCACTCCTGGGCTCAACAGTTCCATCCAACACATGACCCCCTGTTGGAAGGGTTGTAGTCCCATAATGT
The DNA here is from genome assembly GCF_013358625.1 of Macadamia integrifolia. Lineage (NCBI taxonomy): Eukaryota > Viridiplantae > Streptophyta > Magnoliopsida > Proteales > Proteaceae > Macadamia > Macadamia integrifolia. Next base: position 27,689 of record NW_024868541.1, on the reverse strand, counting down.
TCCATTTCATTTATAGTTTATAAAATAACATGCATAGTATTTCAAATCAAATTTCAGAATAGTACGTGAAAACTAACAATATCGGTTCAGTATATAATGTCTAATACAAAATAAAATTAAGAAAAACAGCTTATATGAAAAGTAGTACTAGAGTTTTGTGGGTTTCACTCACCTGGTAAGATCAATTCCAAATAACAATTTATTGTTGTCCAATTACCTCCAATATAACTCTTCCCTATATACAAAATAAAGTCAACCTCAGTACCCTTCCTCTCATGATCTATTTGGTTTAATACATTCTTATCCCTTTAAACTGTACTACCCTATTGTGTGAAAATTTTTGGAATTCTATTCTTGCAGCACCAAAATCCTATTAAGGGAATATGTTAGACTTGATCTCAACTATGGAAATAAGAAATTTAAAGTTTAGATTCAGCTGGAAAATTGTTACTCACTTGAATCAGTTAACATCTCAAACTTAACAAACCGTCGTCGATTTATAGAACTATACTTTTGTACCAATTCTATATCCTCTTCTTCAACAAAGATTTAGAACTTATATAATATAATACCATCCCAAAAATTACAGAATTATAATCATGGGAACAGAAATTTAAGTATATATTATAGCCAACTGAGACCTATATAAGTTTCATAAAAATCAAACTCTGAACTGTAGAATTGATTTACTCTTCCCTTAGCAAAAACCCTATTTAGATTTCATATTTTCAAATCGTTCCCAGGAAAATATGAAGCTTAATACATATATATAGCATTGAATGCACTAACCTAACCTTTCTTACTTCAGACTTGAGTAAGCTTGCTGAAGTTCTTTTCAAATCTTCATGGAGCAAGGTTGCAGTAACAATGGCAGCCAAGTGTTCCTCTTTCTCTCTTTAATCTGGCAGCAATTATGTGCACTCCATTGTAAACTAGAAGAAAGAATGAAGTAGTGCAGCCCTCTTCTTCTCTAGAAACAGCCCCCTTCTCTGAAACAATAGAAAAGAAAACGGCCCTCCTCTTCTCTAGAAACAATGGAAAAGAAAACAGCCCTTCCTTGGTAGGTTTCTAAAATCAACCTCCCCACCCTCTCATTCTCATCCACGATTTCCCTTAATTCCCCCCCCCCTTTTTCTATAATTATTTTCTTTTTTAGACATCAAGTCTTAACCACTAGACTAGCTAGCTAGATGTTATAAGGTCCACAAATATGAATACATATTTTATAATAGACAATAGACCAATCAACCATATACTACCACCCAACCAATCCACATAATCAAGTATATTACCTTTCGTGCAAATGATTGCAGCCAAAAATTAATTCCTCAGCTAGTCACAGGTAACAAACTTGGGATAAAGTGCAAAAGTCCAAATTAACCCTGTCTTTCAAGTTGGGATATTACAGCATGCCCAGACTTTCCCTATTTTTGTAAATCTTCCTCTTGCTCTTTTTTTTTTTTTTTTTTTTGTGAATGATAATATATTAAAATAGAGAAGAAGGAAAAAAAAAAAACCGCAAGCCACCCAAGCAAACCAATGGAAGAAGCCCCAACTTAAGCAACTAAAAACAAACAGCACCAAAGGGGGATACATCAAAAACCTGGGGGAGGGGGACACAACAATCTCTAAAAGGGGGATACAACAAAACAAGAAAGGAGGAAAAAACAAAATACAAAGATTGGGGGGGAGCAATGAGAGGAAGATCCCAAGAGAGAGAAAGATGCAATTCCTGCCTGAGAATGGGCACACTACACAATTTTGACGGATTTTTTTCTGAATCTATTTGCTCCTATCTTGAATTTTGAAAAATTGTATCTCTAACCGCATGCGATTTGTTTCGAACATCCTTCATAGTTATCCGTTCTCTCAGTGATGGGGCAGAACATGAGAGGCCAATTTGAATTAGTGGAACCAAGTTTTCTTTCATTTTTTCTCTAGAATTAATGTCACTTCTACTCCCTTCATGACTTATCCGTGATTCATCTTTGTCATTTTTTATCTCCTCTTCTTCCAAAAATAATAGAGGATCTGCAATCTCCATTACTTGTTCAGGCCATGTTGCTGCAGCATATTCATGGAGACTTCGACCATCTTTAAACATGTCATCAGTGGGACTTTTTCCTATAAACATCTCCAGTAATAGGATCCCATAGCTGAATGCATCACCAAGTATGGACACTTGGACACCCATACCGTACTCTACAATTTATCAATCTACTTCATTAGGATATACTATCTAGGGAATATTATACACAAACTGAAAGGAACCAACAGATGGAAGTTTAAAAGATCAATTAGAAACTTAAGAAAGCACTATATATAATTGTGGATGAAACCCATACCTGGGGGAACATACCCAATAGATCCTTTTATCCCAGTTGATATGCTTTGATTGTTGGATCTTTTAGAAAGAAATTTAGCAAGTACAAAGTCACCAACATGGGCCATCATATCTTTGTCAAGAAGCACATTGCTTGGCTTTAGATCACAATGAATGATAGGTGTTTACAATCAAAATGAAGATATTCCAAGGCAGCAGCTACATCGATGGCTATGTTTAATCTTTGAATCAGGTTTAGACCCTTCATCTGACCAATTCTTAGATGCAACCATTCGTCTAGGCTCTGATTGGTCATGAACTCATAAACTAAAGCATTGAATTCATTCCTTTCAAAATCAATACTTGAGCAAGCTGTCAATATCTTGACAAGATTACGATGCCGAATGTTTTTCAAGGTCTTACATTCAGCAGCAATGCTTTTAGAAGATCCTCGTTGCTGAATGTTGAATACCTTCACGGCAACTACTGCTTCACTCTCTTGTAGGACTGCTTTATACACAGAACCAAAGCTTCCAATACCAATCAAATTATCCTTTGAGAATCCATTAGTTGATTGAAATAGATCCAAGTAAGAGAGGCGTAATTGCCAATCATTATAAGAAAATGCAACAAGAGCTGTCTTCCTTGGGGTCTCATCAAAAGGAAGACACCAATGAAACATGGAATGACAACAACAATTATCAAAATCACAACAAAAATTATGATTTTTATACTTGATGCAGATGCCTGCCCTCCTTTATGAGGATTTTCTTTGGAGCATCTACGTAATTGTAGCTTTGGTATACCGCCACAGAGTCCCTTGTTTCCAATGACTGAAATTGCACTTGCATTTGCAAAGAGCCCCTGTTTTGGTACTTCACCCTCGAAATCATTGAAAGAGAGATTTAAGTCTCTCCAAGGAAGAAAAATTCCCAAGATACTATGGAATCTCCCCAGATAGCTTCACCCTCGAAATCATTGAAAGAGAGATTTGAGTCTCTCCAAGGAAGAAAAATTCCCAAGATACTATGGAATCTCCCCAGATAGCTTATTGCGTGAAAGATCCACTTCTTGTAGTGCTCTTAAAGCCTCTAAGGAGAGAGAAAATGATCCTTGGAAGGAATTACCAGCCATGTATAGGCGTTCCAAGCTAATGAAACTGCCAAGTGTGTTTGGTATTTCACCTGAAAATTTGTTCTCAAAGACTACCAACTCTGCAAGATTTTTCAAGTTACCCACTTCTACTGGTAATGAACCAGTCAAAGAGTTATGTGCCACTGAAAATGAAATAGAAAGGGAATGAATACCTATAACTTCTTTTGGTATGGTACCATTTAGGTTGTTAGAAGAGAGGTTCAATTGCAACAAATTTTGACAATTTCCTAGACTGGCAGGTATGTTTCCTTCCAAGTTATTCTCCTGCATGAAGACTTCAATTAGTTGGGTCAAGTTTCCCAGCGAGGAAGGAATTAGACCTGACAAGCTGTTATGATCCAAACTCAATCTCTCTAATTTCTTAAGCTTTTCCAATGCAGCAGGAATACTACCAGTGAACATGTTCCCTTCCATGCCAAGTTCTGTCAGACTAACAACCTTACCAGTCCCCGCAGGAATGCTTCCATGAATCAGGTTTGAACCCATCGATAATATGCAGAGCTGAGCCGAGAGATTGGATATAGAATCATGCAATTGGCCTCCTAGACGATTGTGACTTATATCCAGTACTCGCAGATTTGTACAATTATTCAAAAAGGTGAGGAAGTTCACAGGCAGAAGGACCAGTAATATGGTTACCGAGGATGTCAATCTTCTCAAGGCCAGAAGCATTTGACAAAGACACAGGAATGGATCCCGTAAAATTGTTTCAACCCCCCAAAAAAGTTTGAAGTTTAGGAAGAGTGAGGCCTATGTCGATTGGGGGGCTACCTCGCAAACGGTTTTGCGCAACAGAGAAGATATAAATGGAGGAGATATTGTAAAGCGACGATGGGATTTCACCAAAGAGATTGTTAGCGGAAGCTTGAAATTTTTCTAAGCAATATAGTCGTCCAAGGTCATCAGGTATGCTTCCTAGGAAACTATTTTGTGAAAGATGGAGAAAAATTAGAGATGAAAAACTCCCTATCCACGGTGGGATGCTTCCCATCAGAAAGTTAACCATGAGGCCGAGATATTGTATCTTGGAGAGTAAACTAAGCTGGTCTAGGATATACCCTGAGATGTTGTTGGAAGATAAATTAAGGGTTCTAAGGTCGGTGCAGCGACTGAGATTGGAAGGAATCTTGCCTCCTACGGAATTGAATTCCAGACTAAGATCTTTTAAGCGTGTCAAACGACCAATTTCTTGAGGAATCTCACCATAGAAGCTGTTATTTTTCAGGTTGATTGAAGAAAGGAATGTAAGATTTCCAATGGAATGAGATAAAGTTCCAACCAACCTTTGAGATTCTAAGTTGATAAGGGTTACTCTTTGGTTTGCAGGATTGCATTTGACTCCTGTCCACTTGCAGAAATGGAGAGAGTCGTTCCAGGATTTCATGATATGAAGTGGGTCTTGAGTTATTCCATCCTTGAAGGCGAGTAAAGCCAGGAGATCCGAGTGGTTTCCGAGGTTGGACGTGGCAGATGAGAGGTGTGACCCCATGCAGGAGGGGAGAATGGCTTGTGAATAATAAAACACTCAACCTCACTATTTCTGGTTGATGATCCATTTGAGCAGGTCTTGTATCGACTTGCATAAGCTTGAAAGATATATACAGCTTTATATATTGCAAGTCCAAAGCGTCGGTGGAGATGATATGGTATTGAAGGTTGATAATTGCATAGGCATATCCTCCGAACCACTATTCGTCTTGAATTAAGGATGAGGATGGGTGAGAGTATCTTCCCTAGAAAACCATTCCAGAAATTTGGCATTCCCATTCCACACGGCGAAGACTTCTTATTTTAATTTTATGGTTAAAAATCATTCCCATTCCACACGGTGAAAATTAATTTTCCTTGGGAGTCTCTTGTCCCATAAATGGCTTGTCATGTCTAAAATCTAAATGACCAACTGCAAGTCTATGATGTCTGTCCATCTACCAGTCATTTATGTACCGAGCATCCCTGAGTGTACAATGACTTCCCATTGGTGTGGCTCTTATTGATGATCAACTCACCCTCTTTCTTTCTCCCTCTCCTATTTCTTCTCACATTTCTTCCTTTCTCCTTTATCTCTCCTCTTAACCAACCCCATTTTAGAGAGATTAGATGGCTGCTCCTGATCGTACAAGTCAGCATCCAACATGTATCCTATTTTCTGTCATTACAAGGGTGAGGAGGGGTATGTTTAGAAGCAAAAAAAGTCAGGATTGGATGCTGATTTCTACGATGAGTGATCTTATGAGCAGTTGATATCCTTTCACATAGAGATTACATAGAATAGGTTTTTCTGGAAAAAAATTTCCCTGCTGCAACCCCATGGTAACCAGCCAAGGGAATGGAATCTCAAGGCAAGTTTTAAAATACCCACCCGAGGTGAATTTTTCCACTCCTACACTTGAGATTCCATTCCTTTGGCTGGTACTAGGGGTTGCAGCTACTTGGCTGCAACCCAGGCAGTAGCCAAGTTTCGTTCGGTTTTTCTTTTGTTTTTCTTACCCTTTTTTTCCCCTAACTACCTAAGCTGACTCTCCATAATAGCTTATACATCATGGCATAGAATAGAAACTAAGTTGGTTCTTGGTTAAGCCATTGAACCATTAAGCTGAACTAAAAAATTTACCTACTGCTCTTGAGCCACTCAAGTCTGAAGCATACAACTTCTTTCTTTCATTTTTTTTTTTTTTTTTTTTCATACAACCTACTTGATAACCAAATAAACATCCATTTGCATAATAAATTCTCCCACCTCCCACTCTATAGTGATTTCAGAAATTTGGCTATGAAGGTTGAGAATTGCATAGGCATATCCTTGTACACCATCTCTTTTCAACCAGTCTTCGTTTTGAATAAAGGATGGATGTGAGATTCTTAGCTAGAAAACATTCCAGAAATTTGGCATTCCCCATTCTACACGTCCAAGACTCCTTATAGTTAAACCATTCCCATTCCACATGCCAAAAATTACTTTTCCTTGGGAGTCTCTTGGAGGGTAGATCAGGTTCACGTACGAGATTGTTATCATATGCCCCTCATCCTAGCATTTAGAATCCATTAAATGTAGAGAGAATCAGTGGATTCCAAATGCTAGGACCATGAGCGTACCAAAACAATATCTAATGTAAACCTAGTCTGGTCTAAGTCTCTTACACCTTAAATTGCACGTCATGTCAAAATGACCAATTACAAGTCTATGATGTCTATCCATCTATAGTCATTTTTGTACAAACCATCCCTCAGCGTATAGAGACTTCCCGTTGGTGTGGATCTTGATAATCAACTCAACCTCTTTCTTAATCTCCCATTTAGATGTGTGTTTTGCCATCTATTGATGTATATTGAGTCCTACCAATCGGGTAACTCAAAATACACCTTCCATATATTGGTAGCCTAGTTTTGGTAGGAGTATATTTCATGTGTCCTTCCTATTTTGGACTCTTACCTATATTGTACAAAACCCTAGTAGGCTAGGGCTGTGATCTATCTTTATATACTGTAATATTCTCTCAATTGAGAGCTCAAGGAATACAAACACAAATTCAGTCTCAACATGGTATCACGATCCTATGGTCCTTTTATTCGGTTCCCTCCTCCCATGAGCTTCGATCCTTCCCTCTTGTGCACCTCTCTCTCTCTCTCTCTGCGCACTCTCTTTCTCATGGCTACCGACCCCCCAACTCTCCCTCTTGCCTCCATCTCCATTGCTGTGTTTGTGCCCACCAAGCCACCTTCCTTTGCTTCTCCTCATAACTTCCTTTCTCTCAAAATCACACCCACAAATTTTCTATTGTGGAAGAAACAACTGTTGGAACTCCCTATGGGTTTGAGATTGAAACCCTATGGAGGAAACCACACAGGAAAAACAAGAACACGAATCTAATAAAATTATGGAGGATCGATTTGTACCTTTCACCTAGTATGCTGAAGATGATTGATGTTGGTCACTCCCACTTTCGCTCTCTTGGCTTGGCTATGGATCTTCTACAACCCCTTAAACCTCCTTGGTTCTCTCACTTTAGTGGTAAAGTGGGGAAGAGTGAATAATGGCTGTAGGGACCCAAAACCTAGTATTTATAATACTGTCCTGCACTCAAAACCCTAAACCACAATGGGTTGAGCCAGCATATCCCTAAGCTTGAGAGTGGACCGAACCGATTCATGCAATTTGACTCTCACCCATTTAATCAACCCGAATAATTAATTTAGCCCATAAATCCAACAATCTCCCACTTGGGCTACATTAATTATAAGGATGTCTTTTAAATTGGTGTGGCCATAGAATCTTATTACATTAACCACTCTTACTGTGATTCAGTTGAAAAACCACTCACATCGAATAACAGCAGAAGATACACCTCAATATACGGCATACAACTTTCTGTTATTACAAACATAAGTAAGTTTCTTAACACGAATCTATGTGGGATACCATCACAGAAATATTGACATATCCTCAAATTACACTGTTGTCATTCCATGTAGGTCCTTAACTGTGATATTAACCTTCACTGTGGCAAATCGCCTTTGATCTGTGGTTAATATCTAACTGTGGCCTTCCGCCTATAAACTGTGGCAAATATTGCCTATGAACTGTGACAAATACTGTCTTAAAATGTGGCAAACATTACCTTTTGAACTGTGGCAAAATATTACCTATAACCAAGACAATTACTGCCTATAAAAACATTCTTAAATGAAATCATAAACCAAATATTTCAATAAATAACTGTGCATAATGTAAATGCTAAAACTTAACCATAATTCATCAAACTGTGCCCCAAAACATATAGGCTAAGGTTCAAAACATAAACAAATACTAAACAAAATCAAAGCTCCCACTAATCAAGCATTTCAAATAACTGTATGTAAAGAAATCCTAACTACTTGATGGGACCAAATTTTACTTGCTCTCAATTACTGGTGATCATTCTACCTCACCCTTTCTTGGTATCATCCTGCTTATCAACCCCAGAATTCTTCCTCTTCTCTAACCATTTCTTGAAAATAAAACAGTCCTTCTTCACATGTCCTTTCTTATGGCACCAGAAACACTCTACGTTGTTGGTATTCTCTTCATCCTGAGCCTTTTGAGATGTGTCAAGTTCTTGAGAGCTAATATTCCTGTCATATGGCTTGGCGCTTCCTCTGTTGGAAAAATTTTTGTTCCTTCTGCATGGTCCACCAGAAGATCCCTTGTGGAAAGTTGCATGTGCACTCTCAAACCTAGTTTGTTTCAATTTTTCTTCCTCTTGAGTGCAAATGGAAATTAACTCATTTAGGTTCCAATCGTCCTTCAGTGCAATGTAGGTAGATTGGATAACCTTATACTGACTAGGGAGGGTATTCAGTGCAATATGTACAATATATTCTTCATCGATCTGTATTCCAAGATCCTTAAGTTTACCAGCATCAGTAGCTACACCCAAAATGTATTCTCTAACACTCCCACATCCATCATACCTTGTATTCATTAGCCTGGTCATCAATGTGGTTTTCTCAGCTTTCTTGTTGTGTTGAAATCTACCTTTAATAGCATCCAGGAATTCTTTTGCAGTGTCTTTGATCTCTATGTTCCCACGTATAATTTCAGGAACTGCCTTTTTTAAAACCAGTATGCACTTTCTGTTTGCTTCAGTCCATTTCTTAAACTTGGTCCTTTCAGCACTTCTGCTCGAGTCTGTGAGAGGCTCAGGTTTAGGCTCCCTAAGTGCCAAGTCTAAGTCAAGAAGACCTAAATGCAATTCTAATTCTTCCACCCACTTTTGATAGTTGTTACCAGTGAGCATTGGGATGGAAGACACATAACTTGAGGGAATGGCCATCTTACTACAGCAGTAACAAGAACACAATACATGCCAAATATCAAAATATAAATCATAATATAAAAGCATGTAATACTATCAATATATTTTAAATAAGAGTTACAACTAAAAATGTATCCCTATCCTTTGGGACAGGAATTAGCTGATGCTCTTATATTCTTCTTTTAACTGTGAAAACAACACTAACTTCGGAATTCAATCACCTTTGGGCAAAAGAACTCCAAATTTAATGTCCCTTTCTGAAATGTGGATAATTATCCTCAAACCTTGATGACATAACCTTTGGGAAAGTATCATCTTTACTGTTGGGGAAGATACAATCGAATTGAATATACCACTTTGGTGGGTTTCACTCAGTTCTATCATATCTTTCCCATTGGAGATATATATCTTTATGTTCAAAACATACATATAAATATGTCACTAGGACAACAATAACTATACAAGAGTTACAATCGCAACTACATTCCTATCCTTTGGGCTAAGAATGCACTGGTCCTCTTGTAAATTCATATTTACTGTGAAAAGAACAATAACTTTTGAAATCCCCTCACCTTTGGGCTTAGGAACCTCTAGGTTACTGTCATTTTCTTAACTTTAGTGACATCACCTTTGGGCAAATGTCACCTACATTGCTACCTTGTGGAAAATCATGAAATAATAAGATGTACCACTTTGGTGGATTCCACCTCATCATTTCATGGTTTCCTAAAGCAAAATTACTTCGCAACTAAGAATGAGCGGAAGCTTACACCCTTTTCCAGATTAACATATTTCAATTTAAAAACCTTTCCCAATTTCATGGTAACCAATAACATATACATTTTTCAAAGCATTGATTTATACTCTCTTGTTTCAATGATTAAAAATAAATACAACATACAATTTTAAATAAACATATCATTAAAAATTAGATCATTAAATGTATTTTTTTGAGATCATTTAAAACTCCTACCCAACTTAACTCATTTAAGTAAGACATGGGCTTTAGGTCTAGTGTCAAACAATCATGGGTTCAGCCCATTATTTAATTTACATGGGCTTTAAACTTAATATCAAACAATCATGGGTTCAACCCATTATTTAACATCTTAAAATCAAGTTTGGTAGTAGAAGTTTGACTCCGACTCCAACAAATCCCTGTGGGAGCCGATAACCTTTCTTTCACCCTTTTTATTTTTTTTATTTTTTTTAAGGATCAAACAGTGGACCTTTAACCCATTAGACTTAAAACAGTAAAACAAAACTTTTATTGAATAACTAAACATCCATGGGCTGAGCCCATTATTTATTTTAAAGAGTGGGCCATTTCTTTTGTTTTCTAAAACTTTAAAGGACAGCCCATTACGTTTTAAGAAGTGGCCCATTTCCATTTTATAAGAAAATAATAACTTAAAAGTGTGATAGACCGAAGTTTGGGTCTATCATCACCCACAAAAACAAAAAACCTATAACTAAACCCTCTTCCTCTACCGAGAGAGAGCAATGACATCCGAATCAGTTTTTTTTTTCTCTCTCCTCCGGCAGCCGGTTTCCGGCGGCGCGTGCCGGCGCGTCCGGAGGTTTCCGGTGACTTGCGGCATACCGCCGTGACCGTCTTCTCGTGATCTACAACTTTCGTGAAGAAAGTTTTCCCATACAGAATTTTTAAATGATGGTAAAATTACGATTTTTATGATTTTCATGATTTTTAATCAAATCAGGTTTTAAGTAATAATCAAAATCTTCATGTACAAGAAAAATTCAATCGATTCTTGTCCCATGTGGTCTGCTCTGATACCAATTGTTGGAACTCCCTATGGGTTTGAGATTGAAACCCTATGGAGGAAACCACACAGGAAAAACAAGAACACGAATCTAATAAAATTATGGAGGATCGATTTGTACCTTTCACCTAGTATGCTAAAGATGATTGATGTTGGTCACTCCCACTTTCGCTCTCTTGGCTTGGCTATGGATCTTCTACAGCCCCTTAAACCTCCTTGATTCTCTCACTTTAGTGGTAAAGTGGGGAAGAGTGAATAATGGCTGTAGGGACCCAAAACCTAGTATTTATAATACTGTCTTGCATTCAAAATCCTAAACCACAATGGGTTGAGCCAGCATATCCCTAAGCTTGAGAGTGGACCGAACCGGTTCATGCAATTTGACTCTCACCCATTTAATCAACCCGAATAATTAATTTAGCCCATAAATCCAACAATCTCCCACTTGTGCCATTCTCGAATGGCCAGCGACTCTTTGGCTTTCTTGATGGAATGAACACATGTCCTGATGATAAGAATGCCACTCCAGCCTGGCACCAGCAGGACTCTCAACTAGTAAGTCTCATTGTCTCCTCCCTCTCTGAAGCTATCATCTTTGTTATTCTTGACAATCAAACAAGTCATGAGATTTGGACTACTCTTCAAGATACTTATGGTTCAGCTCCTCCACCCGATTGATGTCACTTCATCTGAGCCTCCAGAACCTGCATCAAAAATCATATGAAATTGTGACTGATTTTCTCCAACGGACTAAGGCAATTACTGATGAATTGGCTACCACCGGGAAACCTCTTACACCTCAAGATTTTAACATCCATGTTCTTCGTGGCCGCAAGAAGATTTACAGGAGATTGTTCCCTCTCTTCTCACACACACTGTGATTCCCTCCTATACAAAGCTCCACGGCCTTCTTCTGAGTCATGAGAGCACGTGTCATTTTCGCAAGCTCGACCTATCTGATATAGTTGTGCCGCCAATTACCAATATTGCCCAGCAGACCTCCCCTTCCTCTGGTGAGAACGTTTCATCCTTTGACCGTAGCTCATCCAGGGGTCATAGAAGGCATGGCCAAGGACATGGTCGTGGTGGAGGTAACTTCTTATGCACCATCTGCCATTGCACCAACCATGCGGTTGCCACTTGCTTCTACTGCAATCCTGCACCCCAAACCCAATCTAATCCCTCTCCCTACAACCAAACCTATCTCCGTCCATCTTACCCACCATCGGGGCACTATGCTCACCCTAACCCGCCCCTCCTCCCAACACCATTCTACCCTCCCAACAACCCCCTAACCTAGTACTCTGACACTGGTGCCTCTCACCATGTTACCCCCGACCTCCATTCGCTCTCTACCTATGACCCCCTACATAGGTACAAATCAATTACAAGTTGGCAATGGTATGGGTATTCCAATCTCTCATATTGGCTCTACCACAACTCCATCCTCTTCTTCATCTCTTTCTTTTTGTCTTTCCATTGTTTTAATTGTTCCTTCTATTTCTAAACCCCTCCTCTCAGTCCAAAAATTTGCGAAAGAAAATAATGTGTTTTTTGAATTCCAAACTTCTCATTTTGTTGTCAAGGATCAGGTAACCAAGTCGACCCTCCTCTCCGGTCCGAGTAACAATGGTCTTTACAACCTTCAATCCCCTCTTCTCCCTTTTATTAGTATTTCTGAGCGGACAATACTTGATGGTTGGCATCATCACCTAGGGCATCCACATGAGCATCTCCTTCGGTTGATGTTATGTGATAATAATCTCCAGTGGCGGATTTTTTGTCAAAGTCATCCGCTCGTTTTGAAGTGTCAGAGTTGATTTCAATTTGGCCAACTCTGGTCCAGATGGAATTAGACATGGATGCATCGGGTCGGCCTAGGTTCAGATTCACCTAGGAATTTTTCCAGATTTTTTGTTTTGGTGGAGTTGGGAAGTTGCTTAATTCTGCTGATGGCAATGCCGAAGGTGGAATTAATGCTTCTCCCTCTCTTCTTTTTGTGAGAGTTGGGTATTTCTCCCTCACTCTTCTGATGTTCTATATTTCTTTTTTCTTCTTTTTCTTCCTTTAATATACATGACTTTTTAGCGAAAAATCTCCTGCATCAGTCCACACGGTTGAGTCGAGTCTATACAGCTTGTCAACTTGGAAAATACTAGCTATACAAAGCTTATTAGGAGCTTGGGCTTTGATGTCAATGTTCAATCAATTCTTACAATAACAACAATAGAAAGCCAGTTATAACTACAAAATAAGTATGGCCTTTTTCCTCTTCTTAATTTCTTATTGCTAATTTTGTGGCCATGCTAAGTCCATCCCAGGAAGTCATGGGCTAAGCACAGAAAATCAAATGGTTACACAATGGGTTCAAGCTTAGTAGAAAACTCATAAAGGAGAGGGCTATACAATAGGTAAAAATACAAATTAAAAGTCATAATTTTATTATATAACTAAAATCAACAAATAAAAGCGGCACAACCTAAAATGACAGAAAGTGGTACCACTACCATATGCAAAACATGTTATAGCTTTCTAAAGTAAAGTCAGAATTATACCTCAAGTTCGTCAATGGTCTCCTTATATCCTCGTGACAGTTAGGAGTTGGGGGATAAAAATCAAGTATCCCAAGTCTTTAAACAACAAAAGAGGGTTTATGAGATATATAATTTCTAAAAAAATAAATATCTAGACTAAAATTTTATCAAAAACAAAAATGGCATAACAATCACAGAGACCTTGCGTGCAATCCTTTACGTTATTCTCATCATACATTAACAACAGGAAGAGATAAAGAAAAACTAAAGCACAAAAAACAAAAGCCCTTCTACTTGATAGAACACTAGCCATCTTTAAAGCAAAAGAATCTGTTAATTGAACTGGGTTGGACTAGGTCTTGACCCGGTTCCTTCGTAGGTCGCCCACTTGGAGTAATCATAGACCCATTAGGATTAGGAACCCTAGCTGGCCAATTCTCTATAAATTGGCCACAAAAAAAATAAAGGGTTTTTGACCTAATCTCAAGAACTCTCTCACTCCCTATTCTCTTTTGTCTCTCTCATTCAGAGTCTGTGTCTCCAAGGATCTCCATTGCAATCTTTGGATTTGGAGGGTGGAATATTGCCATGCGAGATCATCATAATCCTTGTTCATCATTTTTTGTGCGGATCGACGCGTACCACAATCAGATTCATTCCGCTGTGAAGAAAGCCACAATGAGGTAATCTCGTATACCTATTTACTTTTCGTTTATTTACTGCAAAGAAAGAACTCCTTCACTTAAATACCTCCAGTTTAGTGGTTCTTCGTCACACTTCAGCTTGTAAGGAGACAATGGTGATGACTGCCTACAAGAGGAAAAACAGAGTTAAGACTTAATGGCCAAAATTGCCCTTGATGGTGAACAATGAGAAGAGGTAACAAAAGAACAACTAACAGGAAGTAAAAGATACAGAAATATAGAAGATAAAAACAACATAAAAAAACAAATATAGTATATTTTATGATCCTTACTTTTAAGCCAAAGAAAATGCATGAAAGCAACACCTAACACTTGAGAAGGAGGAATCTTGAGGTCAGAGAGATATACCTCAAAATGGTATTGATTAATACAAAAGAATTTAATAGGGCTTTACTTCCCCAAAGCAAATGGCTTTCAAATATGGTATGGTCCACATGAATAATGAATGTAGATTAAATAAGAGAGAAAGGAAGGAACGGATATAGAGTGAGAAGGGGAACCAGAGAAAGCTCACAGATATATCAGTAGAATAGAATATTAAACATTGCAAATTGGTGGCTGTTTTCAGTCTTATAACTGTTCAAGGAACTATGAAATTCTCATGAAATTTACCATATTTTAAAGCAGATATAATACTGCCTTTATTGTGCATCAATCAATAGGTCTTGAAATAACCTAGAGGGGGTGAATCTGTTATGCTAATGGAAATTTAAATCTTTTCAATTGCTATGAATTCCAAGTGTGATTACAAAACTAAAAATGCAGAATAAATAAAAAGTCGCAATCATACAACACTAAGATTTATAGTGGTTCAACTCAATGCTAGTCTATTTCACTCCCTATAAGATCCTTTTGTAAGGTATTCACAAGCTCTTCCCTTTTAGAACAGTAGGTAGGGAGGAAAACATTTACACAATCTTTTAAGGATAAGAGAATCTGTACAATCCCCTTTGTAGGTAAAGAGACACCTTATAATCTCCTTTAAGGTAAAGGGACACCTTACACTCTTTTAAGGATAAGAGGATCCTTACAATCTCTTTCAAGGATTAGAGGGGCCTTACAATCTCTTAAGGATGAGAGGGTCCTTACACAAGCCTAAGTACAGTCTAGACTTAATGTAAAATCGAAAATGAAAAAGTGGAATAAAAGAGAGTTATCTCTTGTGTGGTGCATGAATGAAATGCAATGATAATAAAGAATGCATATTTGAATTCTTCTTAATGCTTGCAATGCGAATGCTAAGATGTAGATGAAGACTTGCAGATGACCTTGAGTTCCTCTTGAATGGAAAATTGAGAACTTGAACTTAAGAGATGGTATAGACCAATTCTCACCTCTAATGCTCAAATAATGCTCCTCCAAAGTTAGGATTAATTATTAATTAATAAGTAGCATTAGAGATATTTATAGGTGAGGTTACATGGTCATTTTAGGTAGTAAATCAAGGTCTAACGATTATATTCTAGGTCTTCCAGTCGACCGCCATCGATAGCCGATCAATCGCCAAGAGCTATTGAGGCAAAAATATAGCCGTTGGAGCCCATCCAGGCAAGCACCAGTCGATCGGGGGTTTTAGCATGTCGACCACCTATGGCTTAAGACAGTGCTAGTCAACCGTTCTTCTAGTCAATCGACTGCCCGTAGGCACGGTCTATGTTTTGACAGGTTTCTATCATACTGACCAGTTGTCAATCTTTTGGATGTAACTTTTTGGTCTAATCTCAGAATGACCCTATTCTAGCTGCGTTGGAACCATAACTCGATTTTCTACAACTTTTATGAAGGGTCTATCTCTTGATACTAAATCTAAGGTTATCCAAAATTCCCTTGAGTCAGTTCAATATGGTTTTCACAGAATTTCACTAGAATATTTTTTTCCTAATATGTTCCTCACCACTAAGAGACTTTCCATACTTGGTCAAGGCATGCTCTATGGTCATTATAGTATGATGCAATACACATGCATGCGGTGAGTGCACGTATATATATATATATATATATGTGGAAGTTACAAATTACATTAAAAATGACCAATCTATCCTAATGGTCTTCTTCTTTGCTTGAACCTTCCACTCTTTGGCACTTCATATTCTTTTTTTCTTGTTTGCAATTCTATGTCTTTGAGCTTCATGTCTTGACATCTTGAAGCTTGAATTCTTATGATATTTTCTTCAAGCATTGATACCTTATTGATACTCCTTATTTGCTGACTTCAATCTTTATTTCTTTCTTTCATTCATCAAATTCGATCTTTGATGAAATCTCTATAAACTAATACTTGAAGGCAAATTGTGAAATAACTTCATATGTTTGTTATCATCAAAACCAACTATAGAAGTATGAACATATCCCTAACAATCTTCCCATTTTTTATGATGACAAATAGATGATTCTCAAGTGAAATAAATAATCAATTGTTAATAAGTTGGAAAATCATTTTACAATTTCTCCCCCTTTATCAACAGCAAAAGTGGGGTGACAAATCTATATATTGTCTTTCCCCCTTTAACATTGACAAAGAATGTGGAAAAAATAGCTTCCCTTAAAATTATACTATGGATAAAAATCATTTAAGATTTATTTCTCTACCCCTTTTGTCAACATGTCAAAGGGTCATTTTTCAAAAAATCATTTTCCATATCATTAGTCCTTCTCCCCCTTTTTGTCAAAAAATAAAAGTGAGAGGGGGGGTATAGAGCGATAGCTCCCCCTATGGGTATGCTCAAGAGAGAAAAACAAGCATGTAATCAAGACTAGAACATGCTCCCTTTAAGCATATGCATCATATAAAAATGCATTCAAATAACAAGTATTGGGGTGAAGCTCCCCCTAAAAATATACAATAGATGATAATGTAGCAAACATACATGCAAGCAAGATAGAACATTAAGATTCTAAGATGGTTGATGATACCAATTACTGTCAATTTTGACAAACATTCTAGTGTTTCAAATTTCCCAACAAATGTATCTATTAGAGAACCTATTGGAGTTGGATATTTTATCTCTTCTCTGACAATGCCAAATGAACCATCTATGAGTTATACGCCTTTTACTTTGGCTCTTTAAGCCAATAGAATCAAGCAAATATTGGTCCTCATAATCTCTTGGGTCCATCCATGTTACAATCAAAATGTCTTTTGGGTTTCCAAACCCATTTAGGTGTGTGAGGTCTAAATGGTGTATATGACCTATGTGAATCATATAGCCAAGGTCTAACATCTTTTTAAGTATTATATGGTCTATGAAATGGATAAGGCCTTTGTGGTGCATATGATTGTTGTGGAGTATGTGACCTATGATGTGTTTGCGGCCAATAGGGAGTGTGGTCTAAATTCCCTTTGAGATTTGAAATTCTTTTGAGGTCTATCATGCCTCTTATAGGGCGTGTAATGATATGCATAATGGCTATTATTCCTTTTTGGAATTTACCCTTGGTCATAATGGGTTTTTCTCCTCTTTGGAGAAACTACCTTTTCTTTTTCTATCTTTTGAGGTGAGGTTCCACCATCATAGCCAAGTCCTTCTTTGTCTTGAGGACTTTTACAGTGGCATTCTAATAATGCATCCAAAGTCTTTTAACCTTTGGTAAATATATGAAATGTGGTAGTTAACTTTGAGTTATCCTCCTCAAGTTCATGCATTTTAGAGGTTAAGCCTTTTATCATCTTATTGAGGGAAAACACCTCTTTTCTAATTTAGACTTCTCAGTCTCTAGGTTTAAGCTTTCTTCATATAAAGCTTCTTGAAGATCGTCATCATTATATTCATTATTTGAAGTATCTAAATAAGGAGATTGAGAACTTACCTCTTGTTCTTCGTCTCCACAAGCCATTAAGGCAAGGTTTGTGACTTCTTCATTGGAATCACTTTCATCTTCATCTGATGAGACTTCCTTGTCATTTTCCTCTTCAATTTCTTCATCCAATTCTTTAGATGCTTTGAAAGCAATGGATTTGGGATGTGTGTTCTTGAAATCCTCATAGATCTCATTTTCATGGGTAATCAATAATCCCATTAATTTATATAGACTTATCTCATTAAAGTCTCGCACTTCCTTGATAGTAGTCATCTTTGATCTCCACTTGGTAGGTACTGACCTAAGAATTTTTTTGGCTATGTCAGAGTTGGTGCAAGTCTTACAAGTCCTTTCAAGGTATTTATAATATTGATAAATTTAGTAAACATGTCATAAATATTTTTATATTCATGCATTTGAATTAATTCATATTTTTGTACAAGCATGTCTACCTTTCTTTCTCTTACCTCTGTACTTTCATGTGTTACCACAATTGTGTCCCAAATTTCTTTGATAGTTTCACAAATATTTACTTTTTTGAACTCTTCTTTGTTTAAGGAATATTGAAGATAGGTGAGAGCCTTGAAGTTGTATAAGAGAAAAGTTAAGTCTTCGATGGTCCACTCTGATTCATCCTTTGATACTTTCTTTCCATCTAGGTCCTTGGTGACAATGTATGGTCCTCTTTCTATAGCTCTCTAAATAAGAAAATTATATCCAAAAGCAAAATTCTTAAATCTACATTTTCAAAAAGAGAAGTTTTCTCCATTGAATTATGGAGACCTAGATTCATCTATTCCTTCAGGTGGTCAATTAAATATAGTCATAGTCTTTGACTCACTTTAACACAAATTAATCTTAAAAAGATTGAACTTCCCACTCTGATATCAATTGAAATAACCTAAAGGGGGGTGAATAGGTTATACTAATAGAAATTTAAATCTTTTCGATTACTATGAATTCCAAATTCCAAGTTTGATTACAAAATAAAAATTGTAGTAAATAAAAAGTCACAATCATATAACACCAAGATTTATAGTGGTTTGACTCAATCTGAGCCTAGTCCACTCCCTATAAGATCGTCTTGTAAGGTATTCCACTAGCTCTTCCCTTTCAGAACAGCAGGTAGGGAGGAAAACTCTTACACAATCTTTTAAGGATAAGAGAATCCGTACAATCTCCTTTGTAGGTAAAGAGATACCTTGCAATCTCCTTAACGGTAGAGAGACACCTTACAATCTCTTTTAAGATAAAGAGGCACCTTACACTCTTTTAAGGATAAGAGGATCCTTACAATCTCTTTCAAAGATAGGAATGTCCTTACAATCTTTTAAGGATGAGAGGGTCCTTACACAAGCCTAAGTACAGTCTAGACTTAATGTAACATAGAAAATGGAAAAGTGGAATAAAAGAGAGTTACCTCTTGTGTGGTGCGTGAATAAAATGCAATGATAATAAATAATACATCTTTGAAGTCTTCTTAATGCTTGCAATGCAAATACTAAAATATATATGAAGACTTGTAGATGGCCTTGAGTTCCTCTTGAATAGAAAATGAAGAACTTGAACTTAATAGATGGTATAGACCAGTTCTCATTTCTAATGCTTTAATAATGCTCCTCCAAAGTTATGATTAATTTTTAATTAATGAGTAGCATTAGAGATATTTATATGTGAGGTTGGGTGGTCATTTAGGTAGTAAATCAAGGTCCAACAGTCATATTCTAGGTCCACTGGTTAACCACCATCGGTAGCCAGTCATCCGCCAAGAGCCGTTAAGGCAAAAATATAGCCCAACGGAGCTCATCCAGGCAGGCGCCGGTAGATCAGGGGTTTCAGTCGATCGACCGGCTATGGCCTCAGATAGTGCCAGTCAATTGGCGCTTCCCGCTAGTCGACCTCCCGTAGGCATGGTCTATGTTTTGACAGGTTTTTGTCATACTGACCAGTAGTCAGTGTTTTAACTATAACTTTCCTGTATAATCTCAAAATGATCCTATTCTAGTTGTGTTGGAACCGTGACTCAATTTCTTATAACTTTCATGAAGGGTCCATTTCTTGATACCGACTTTAAGGTTACCCAAAATTCCCTTAAGTCAGGTCAATATGGTTTTCATAGAATTTCACTAGAATATATTTTCCTAATATGTTTCTCACCAGTTAGAAACTTTCAATACTTGGTCAAGGCATGTTCTATGATCATTCTAGTATGATGCAATGCATATGCATGTGGTGAGTGCATGTATATATGTGGAAGTTACAAATTACATAAAAAATGACCAATCTATCCTAATAGTCTTCTTCTTCACTTGAACCTTCCACTCTTTCGCACTTCATCTTCTTTTCTTCTTGTTTGCAATTCCATGTCTTTGAGCTTTATGTCTTGACATCTTGAAGCTTGAATTCTTATGATATCTTCTTCAAGTATTGATACTAACTTATTGATACTCCTCATTTTCTGACTTCGGTCTTTATTTCTTCCTTTTATTCATCAAATTCGATTTTTGATATGAAGTCTCTACGAAACAATACTTGAAAGAAAATTTTGAAATACCTTCATATGTTTGTTATCATCAAAATCAACTATATGAGTGTAAGCATATCCCTAATAGGTCATATTTGTGGTTGGACAACTCAGATCTCTGATGGGCCTAATGTCTAGTCTAGTGGTACTTCGAACCACCAGCCTCAACAGTAACTAACACATATATTCCTCTATTATTTCTTGATTTCTTCCTTCCTCTTTAGTCTCTTGATTTTCTTAGTTAGAATAAAAAAAGTTTTAAGTAAACCATTTGCAACTCCGAAGCTTAAACAAGCTTTGGATGCCATTAAATCACATACTTAACAATACATGATTCAATGGGTATGGTATATAGAGTGAAAAGGAGAGCCAGTTCAAAATGTGAAGACTTTCATACCTACATAATTTTGAAAATGACATCACTGAAAGAGCATACATTATGATCTTTTTTCTTTTTTTTTAAGACTTAATCAATATATGCTATTTCATAATAATTTTTATTTAATATATGTTATTACCTGTTTCCACAAATTTGTATAAAAGGAGCTATTGGGTTGCAGTCAAGTAGTTACAACCCCTACTGGTAGCCAACGAAATAGAATAATTCACCTTCCCCATTAGGTTTACAAATCCCCTCTTAAGTTTTAATATTTTCAAACACACCCTTTTAGATTCTATTTCATTAGCTGCAACCGGTCGGGCAGCAGCCAAATTTTGTTTTGGTCATCAAAAGGATTAAAAGGAAGTATCGAAGAAAATGTTTTTATTTAATAATTAGACCTCTCCAGCTTCGAAGCAGTTTGTTCATATTCAAGACCTCTTCTCTACAAGTGATGGCTTATACACAACTCATCATGCTTCTCATCTCTTGCATGCTCTTACTCGTGTTGAGCAGCATCACTCCATATCATGATTAAACAACCTACTAGCTCAAAGAATTATCTTCTTAGGACTTGTAATAATGATTGCATAGAATTCAAATTTAGGTTCTAAAAGCAGTAATTATTGCGTAGGCTTTGTACTATAATGATTCTATTTGTTATACAAGATTCTGGGTCTGGCACACTTTTTTGTATTTCTGTTTTTTTTTGGAGTGATTCTACATAAAAAATGTTGTTTGGTAACCCTAAAAAAAAATGATTTTGTAACCTAGAAGAAACAGAAACCTGTATGGTTCGCACTTAACAGAACCGTTTATATTAGAAACCAATATTTAAATAAAATGTCATATTCACTATGGGTGTCAAAGTTGTGATTTTTAATAAAATCTAAGGATAGTCAATGGTTTTTTAATAAATTCTAAATTATGGAAACCATCATTACACAAATAGCTAAAGTCGAAATAAGACATAAACAATAATAATGATATGATCAAGTTCCATATCAACAACATGGTTGTCACGTCAAATGTGAAATATTTCACCATATTTCCTTGCAATCGATTAATATGATGGTCATATCCTCCTTGCGGATAATCCTTGAAACATTACCATATTTGGGATCATCAATATCCTCATCGGGATGGTGCTTGCCTACCTACATGAAACGTCCTACATATGTTTCATTTGCGGGATATTTGTAAAACCATACTGGGTTTCTTTTGGTATGAGATACCTTCATCACCATCCAACCTTGTCCACATGGACACATGGGTCCTTCACCTTGCATTTCTCTATAAGACAATTATATGCAACAGATCCACAAGTTATCTTAATTTGGAATTTTCTTCAGACCAATAGCTTTGGTCAAAAAAATTCTAGAAATCAAGATTTTGTTTAAGATGTCTTACGAGAGACTCCTGCAGTCCTCACATTAAATTAGTTGATAAGGTTGTTTGGTGGCCTCAATTCATGAGACTATTTTTTGGTGTTATCTTTAATGAAAATTATACCATATACAGGTTATTGCCTCCATTGCTTGGCCCTTGTATCCTTTTGTTGTCTAGATATTGATGCTTCTTTTAATATTTAGCTCAACAAATAAAAGGAGAAAAGGCATTGGAAGAGAAAAATGGATTTCCTCGACAGTCAACAGGGGTTCGATCTGATCATTTCCCTTTGACCTTGTATGCTCTATGATTTTTTGTCTCTGAATTGATAAATTGATTCGGTGGGTGAAATTGAATAACGGATTGGGTTCCATCTCATTGAACTCCAATCTCTTCCTTTTGAATATAGAAATCCCCATGATAGTAAACCTTCCCACGAAAAACTTGTCTAGTTCTTCTAGGAACTCCCCATCCTCTACATGACCAGTTGAAATTTCAGGTTCTCCCAGAGTTTTCATATAGAAGCAGACCAACAATTCAAATCAAGAAAAAGTGAAAGGAACAAACAACCCTTAGAGGATGTATTAAGCCTGTCGATAATAGAGTATAGTAATAGATGAATTTAAGAGGAAAACAAGTACTATGATACACCACAAAATCCTGGGTCAAGGCACTTCTTCATCCACAAATCTTTACTAGAAAAAGCCGTGAAGATCAATGAGGTTTATAAGAATGTCCAATAAAATCCAGCAATAATAAAAAAAAAAAAAAAAAAAAA
>NW_024868541.1:3235-4509 GCF_013358625.1 Macadamia integrifolia | reverse complement strand
AAAAAAAAAAAAAAAAAAAAAGAGAGAGAGAGAGAAATCGAAAACTTGCAAAATAAGCAAAACCAGTGGAGAGAGGGAGAGAAAGGGAGCGATCGCGTCCCACCTCGCCAATGGACGGCTGATCGAAGATGGCTCCTGCCCTTCGTTTCAGCCATCCCCTTCTCTTCTCTGGCCGTTCTCCAAGTGCAAAATGGTGTTAGGGTTAAAATACCCTTGAAATACACCTTTTGTTATGTTTTGAGGGTAATTTCCTCATTTACCACTCTTAACTTAAGTCCCCTATGTGTTTCGATGCCTTTTGCTCATAATCAATTCTGAAAATGACAAGCAAGCTTTTCAGGATCCAAAAAAAGGACTCTAAAGCCTCATAAGTGCCCTGTTCATTTAAAAAAAAAAAAGAAAAGAAATTGAACCGGACTTCCAGTTACCATACATTTTTTACCTCATTTCTGTTCAAAAAAAATGAAAAATCATCAAAACTTATTTTTTAGAACGTTACACTATAGAGCCTTAGTTTTCAAATTTGTGATTTTTGAAATAGTGGTGTACATGGCTTTTTCATTTTTTTTTTTTTTTTTTAGAACATATTGTGTTAAGCAACTTAATGACAACCTTTTTCAAAATGTTAATGTCATAACTGTAATTTATGATGCAAGCGTAAGAAACCGTTTCCAGAAATATGTGAAATCAAAACCAATATCAACTGAAAATGTTTCCTAAGACAAAGACGGTGAAATCAAACACTTT
The DNA here is from genome assembly GCF_013358625.1 of Macadamia integrifolia. Classification (NCBI taxonomy): domain Eukaryota; kingdom Viridiplantae; phylum Streptophyta; class Magnoliopsida; order Proteales; family Proteaceae; genus Macadamia; species Macadamia integrifolia. Next base: position 3,762 of record NW_024868541.1, on the reverse strand, counting down.
TTTCGAGGCAAAAAAATTGTTTCTTATAACAAAAACAAGAAAAACTGTTTCTGCTGTTTCGTGTCTAGACAAAATCAAACGCTCTTGGTTTGTAAATCGTTGATTCTGTGTCTTTCTTCTTCGTTGGGCAGAAAACTTCGAATTTCTTTTGGGTTTTCGATTCAGTGTGAGCAGAAGGTAAAATGAGCACGGAGGCACCACCGGTGACAGTTCGTCCGAAGCTGGTGACATTGAATAAGGCATTTCAATTAGTAAGATTTTCCTTTCCTTCTCTCTCTATCCATTTTTTGGCGAGATTTATATAGATCCTCTGTTTTATTTTGGGAATTATTAATAACTAAAATGAGTCTAGTGCTGGTGGCTGCGATGGATGATTGAGTGGTTGAAGCTACTTAGCTTAGAGGTTAGATGAGAAGTAGAAACCTGCCTCACTGCTTATCTTGACTTGCTACTGGCTACTCTAGGCTGCCCCTTTACTCATACAACAAGGTCAGAAGTTGGAGGTGGTCGGAGTTCTCACCTTCTGG
>NW_024868541.1:0-1852 GCF_013358625.1 Macadamia integrifolia | reverse complement strand
AAAAAAAAAAAAAAAAAAAAAAAGAAGCAAAAATCGATTATCTTTCAGGGTTTTCCTGAAAAATGATTTCTCGTCAAGGTCTTGTATCCTGTGATTTTTGTTTGATGGCTGATTACTTGGATGCATTGCATGGATGCTGCTCTTATTTATTAGATCTTCTAGATATATGCCTCTAAAGACAGGTGACTTTGATATTTTGATGCTCCATCAAAACCCTGCAAGATCAATTTTTCTATCTATGGTTAGCTGCTGGTTTATTTTCTTCTGCAAAGACTACCCTACTGCTGGTCCTTATTCCAGCCCTATATAGTCTCCGTATTGGCACTTTATTGCTGTTTTTGTTAGCCTTCTTCTCAAACATCTGATTATTCTTTTTTGGGTGTTCAAAACCTTGGAAGGCTGATTGATTATTTTTGGGGATTACTGGTTTTCTCCGTTGCTACTGTGCCTATTTGTCTTTCTTCATTATGGCTGAATCAAGTCTACTACACTCCCACAGATAATGTGAATGTCACCACACGTCAATCAAACACAAATGGAGCTCTAACTATTTACTATCAGGCTGTGCCAGTCTACATTATGGCCAAAGACAAGCTCAATTATATTACATCTGCTTCAGCTGCCTTTGATAAAGGATATGGTGAGTGGAGGAAGGAAAATGTATTATCCTCTAATGTAAGATTGGTTTACAAGTGATCCAATCATAGTTTTTAAGGCGGTAAAGCGACGGAGGCATTTGAGGGTCTTTCGGAGTGCCTTAGCAATAAGGCGGGCATAAAGCGTCGTCTTATTGACTAAAGCGTTCCTGTATAATTTTTTTTTATAAAACCAATCTATTTGGCTCAAATCCTAGTTGAATCCTATTACTCATATGTTAAATAAATATTAAAGGTTCATATTCATACCAATGTAAGATATTCATCAAGAAAACAAATCAACAAAGTGAATAAACTAAGTTCATCTTTATCAATTATCATAATATATTAACATATAATATAAATACATAATTATGAAACAAAATTATAAATATAAAGAAAAGAAGACATAAAAAATACAAGTATTTATTATACTTACCTCTATGATGCCAAAATGAGTGCCTAAGCCCTAAGGTTATCCACTATATTTCTACTCCTATCAAAGAAGAATGAAGCTCAAGGCTGCCGGAGCAAAATGGTCGCCTGGATCAGTGGTTCTTCCTTGGTCCTTGATTCCTCCTCAAAGCCCTTGACAAAATCCAAACCCTGTTTGTGAATCGTGTTTTTGTTTTGTTTGTTTTGGTTATTTTTGGTGGAGTAAAGCTGATCCCATACATCTCAAGTGTTAACAAAACCATACACCTACCAATAAAAAATCTATATTTGGAATCTTCATCAAGTAATTCTAAAATGTGTTTAAAAAAAAAATGCATAAGGCACCACTTCACATAAGGCGGAGCACTGCCTTACCATCTCTAGACCGCATCAATGCCAAGGCACTACCTTAAAAACTATGGGACAACGCCGACTAATGGAATTAGAAACTAGGAATGAAATATAGCAACTTACAGAACGTAGGCAGATCCAACCACTGAATATACTGGAGGAAAGTTCCAATGAAGGGACTATGATCTCAAAACAGCAAGTCCAATCTGTTGGCAAGATCATTAGTTACAAGAGTTTGCAACCAGCTGCAGTAGCAGTCCAACAGAGGGCTTCACAGGGATGGATGAAGACTCTAATCTCTTCTGTTGTTGGATTGATGGAACACTCTTCAAGGGTTCAAACAGTAACATCAGCAGTGTAGAGAGAATGAGAGATAGCTCAATACCTGACTAGTCAGACCTTATAACAGTGTTAAGAATTGAAAGTAAGGA
>NW_024868540.1:80209-91806 GCF_013358625.1 Macadamia integrifolia | reverse complement strand
ATTAGACTCTTTGTTTGCAAACATGAAGGAATAGAGGATGAAGACATCATCTCATCAGATGAGAAGGGGTTGATTTCAGCAACAACAACGGAAAAGGGATCGATTTAACAATTATTCCCACTAACTAGACCTATGTTGATCATTGTGCAAGGAGATGTGAGATCATATGGGTGTTAAAAATTGTACCCCAGCCAACCATGTGGTGGAAAGTAGTGGATTTATCTCTAGCACCCAAGTCTTTGATTATCAGCAGGAAACAATCCATTCTTTGTTTTGCTTCCTCTTTCAATTTTTTGATCTGAGATTTGGATTAGTTTGTTCTCATCTTGTTTGTATTGGGATGGTTGTTAAATTCATTGGTGACCATTTAACAGCTAATTTACATTTTATATTTTGTGATTTCAACTTCTTCTTGTTATCTTAATTGCTGGCTTAATTACTAATCAGCGGCATCTGCATGAAATTGGGAATACGCTTTAGAAAGACAACCTCCTCATTGCATTATCCCGACTATGTATCATTTTTTTTTTAAAGGGATTTATAAGTTAGTTGATTCTCCAATCAACTTCTGTACAATGAATGGCCTTCATACTCCCAAACCATTGACTTTGATAAAAATCCGATCTTTGAACTCTTCGGTTGATCAAATGATCTTGAATTCGTTCCATTTGATTCTTTGTATCAGGAAGGAATGGCGAAAAATCATTTTAATGCCAATTGGCCATACCTCCTCCTTTTCTGTTCGAAATAATCACTACTAATAGTTGCATCTTTTGCAACAACAAAAAAAACCACCCAAATAAACTGATTCTCTATGCAAATATTCTTCAGTATTGTATTCAGGAGCTTCAAAATAATGAACTGGAGAGCATATCGAAACTTTGTAGAAGGGGCCATAAATGATCAAAAAGATAATCTCATCCCCCATGCTGAGATCCTTCTAAAAACACGGCAAGCATGATGCTCCTCATAGTTCCTATAAAATTTTCTCAAGAGTGATCACTTCTTTGTTCATGGGTTAGGAATTGGATCAAGTACTGCCATTGGTATTTTAGAAATAAATAAAAAATAATAAAAAAATGTTACAATTTTTCACTTCACCACTCTTATGTTTAATTAAACAATTTTATATGAAGAATCACTGCATAGGATTAGGGTAACCAAACAATTTTACAGTAAGAATCATGACACAGATTTAGGATAACCAAACAGTTTTACAGTATGAATCACTATACAGATTTAGGGTAACCAAACAGTTTTTCAGTAAGAAACATGTTCTAGACTTAAGGCAACAAAACGATTTTTCAGCAAGAAATATAATTCAGAAGAATGTCCATCGAAAGATTGACATCCATATCCGATACATACACCATTTGATTTACCGAACCATTAGCCTTCCAAGGACAATCCAGAAAAAAGATCTATGGATAGATAGATCTGATCAAACCCAATGCATAAATTCCACGACAATTCTCTTAGAAGTGAAAAACCAAAATCTTGTAGAAAAGAATACCTTCTACATATGCCGATTTCTTCAACGTGAGAGCTTTCCACCATACCATCCTTAGCGCTGTCCCGCAAAAGCATTACTCCATAAGCTCTGACCAGGTCCACTTCCTGAAATTTTACTCATCAATTGGATCATCTGTATTATGTTTCACATGATACACAGATGTTCACCCAGCATCGCACAGGAGGTACTAGAGTTTGCTGTCATGACTGGAGTGAGGTTTGAAGAATTCCTCTATCACGGAAGCAGATCTCGTCATACTTCAGGCTGTCATTGTTTATAGGACCTGTTGTGTTGTGTGTGTGTGTGAGAGAGAGAGAGAGAGAGAGAGAGAGAGAGAGAGAGAGAGAGAGAGAGAGAGAGAAGACCTCTCCTGGTCCTACTCCTTACAAAGAATGGCACAACATGACACACTAGAAGGAAAGTTCGATGCCCAATTGAAAGGATATGGTCTTTCATGTATCTGCCCATCATCAACTTTCCCATCTTCAAGCAAATCGACTAAGGGGCCATATATAAGTCCACTTGCGAAAAATAAGATCAAATATTTCAATTATATGATTCCAAAGAGTAGAGTTACATCATGAGTTACAACCCAATACATCTAAGAATTCTGCGACTGAGGCAGAAAGAACCACCTCTGGAAGATTTATGCCATTGTACCATATATACATAACAGAAAGCCGAGTTGAAGTAACACCCATTTACAATGTGACAGAAGCTATGAGAATAAATGCATGTCGTATAAATTATGAAGGGAGAGAAAAAAAAATTCTCCGCAGCCTGCAAGAACTTTGCTGCACAAAAAAACCACTCCGCTTTTTGTGTTCCCATAACATCTTCCTGCTAAAACATTAAAATAAAATATTAAATGAACTGTCAAATTCACAATGATTTTGATGCAGTGTAGTAAAGGAAAACTAACAGAGAGGGGGTAGAGATAAGTCGGAAAAAAACAGAGCAATGATATAAGAACTTGTTTTGGAATATACCAAAATTGCACCAGTCTTCATTGCATTTAATACAAATGCAAGAAGGTGGGATCAGCATTCAATAGGTCCAACCTACTTAAGAATTCTTTAAGAAACAGCTAGGGATACACTGTCAGATTTATATATTTAACTAAAAAGGATACAGTGGATTTGATAACTAGGACCTGATGATCATACGTGTGATGCTGATGTAAACATTTGCAGGAACCTCGCTATAGGAAAAGCCAAAATGTGCAGCCAAGCATCATTCTAGTGGCCAAGGAAGGGAGGTGCTATTTTTAACTAAAAGCTGAAAACATAATGGACCATTGGGGAATAAGGTGAAATAGGCAGGGACGGACCAAATAACCCAATAATCATATGACAAGTTTTGAACAGCTCCCATAAAACAGTTTAAAGAAATTTTCCGGTTAGGTGCTTTCCTGACACTTTATCACCTCGTTTCAGGCTCACACTTTTAATGGAAATGCAAGTGCCTCTGTGCAAAGCAAGGAACACTTGAAGTGCACCTTTAACACCAATTGTAGAAATTAATAAATCAGTGAGTGCCTGAATGGCATCTTCATGGTGCCAAGCCCTCAAAATCAGACCAAGTGGACGTGTCAAGTGCCCACATAGATGGAATTTGTTTCTATGGTGACTTCAGTTTTTACATTTTCAATCTCAGATTAGTAACAAGGAATTAAAGAAAATATCTCAGATTGGTCTGATAAGGTTTTCTAAGGCTCATCCTAGAGGTGCTCAGGTGGCAACCCCATCAAAAGCCTAGAATCTTTTTTCCCCCTTTTGCAGGAGGGATGATCAACATTGAATGAAGATAGTGGGGATGCATGTGTATAACCTCTACACATGGCCACTAATGTTGCTCTGTTTTCTTCCTGTCATTCCTTTCCAACACTAGCATTGTCCAGTAACTCTACAAGTTCTAAAAACTCATCACATAGAGGAAACTCACTGCGCAAACTAGGTTTAAGCAGTTAATTCAGGTTCTCGGATGCCTAAAAGAACCATTTCACTACATAAAACTAGTCAATCACTCAAAGCCTGATAAACTGCTTCCCGGGAATGTCAAGACACTGGATCACATTATTTGGAACTAGAAATTCGACCAAGTATCAGGCCGCTTCAAATCACCAGATAATCACCATCCATTAATACCAAGGTGGCTTTCCCTTCAGGTAATGGAAAAGTACAAACGTCTCATAAAAACAACAAAGGTGTAAAACCTACACTTAATCAAGGGGAGATTGTTATAAATCAACACCCTCGTCAAGGCCTTTGGAACCAATCATCACATTTGAATCAATCTGCTTGTCAAACTTCTTCTTCCTACGTCCTTCAAACTCTTGGAAACCTTCCATCTTCAAGATAAAAATGTCAGATATCTATTAGAATGATATATACATAACCTCAATAAAATACGAAATATTTGGCAGCTAAACAGAGTATGCAACTTGCCTGTTGGAACTGATCCATTGAAATGGGATTGTGATGGAGTGAAATATTCTGCAGAGATTTGCATTCCTTCAATAGATTTTGAGGTATCTGTCCAATAATATGCTGAAATATTAAATTTCAGCTTATAATATCGTAATGTTCTGAATGTGATACTGAAGTAAATACTACAAAGTAGATGTTTACATCATAAATGTATGAGATGCAAAAAAAAGTTCCTGGGTAATAACAATTACCCATCTAAATACTCTGCAGCAACTTCTGGGTTTATATTCGGATCTATGGCACGCAGGAAGCAGCTTAAACTTAAGCTTGTCACCCTGCTAAGGAGTTTAAAATTAAGGACCTGAGGGAATTAAAGTACTTGGACTGAAGTGGCTAGATTGAAGGAGGGCATCTCCCTACAGAAGAAGCATGTGTTTGACTTCCTAGAAACATTGTAATGACTGGATATATTAGACCTCACCTATGTGATATATTAGACCTCACCTATGTGCCTTGTACTGTCACAAAAACATAAGATAAAAATATACAATTCAACTAGAATCTACATCAGAAACCAATAGAATTTATTAGTAGGAAGTCCGTTTACTTTACAACGGCCCCAAGAAGAGACACTATCCAAAACCAACTAGAATCTACACCAGAAACGATGTCCAGTCACTTTGATGTTAGAAGTTGAAAACCAGAACATTCTTTATGAATGGAAGCACTCAGAAATCATTTTTTTTTCCTTAGCCTTCATCCTTTTTCCTCCCCCTACCCTTTTCTCCCTATCAGGAACTCAGTTATGGAGCACAGATTCTTTCTTACTTACTGATTGGGTATAAATTTAATTCTTCATAAGAGTCACATTCAGCAGAAAAAAGACAATAACTTCACAACACACCCGTTAACACAACAACCTAAGTGAATTTGCCACAATATATCAATGAAAAATCTTTCCAGCACTTGTAACCAACACAAAGTATATCAGCCAAGGCCCAAACTGTAACTGCAACTATGAATCTCAATGAGAGTTTGATCCTGGTTCAGGATGGATGCTGGTGGCATGCTTGACACATGCAAGTTGGATGGTAATGGGAAGTGGTGTTTCCCAGTGGTGGACAGGTGAGTATTGTATCAGAACCTGCCCTTGGGAGGGGAAGAATTCTCTTTTCAATAAACATTAGAAAGATATAGGATTTATTTCAGAAAAAGAGAGAGAAAACATAAAAAGAGGAAAATTTGAATAAATTCTTACAGGGGTAGAAATTATTAGTATCTAGCGTGTAAGCAACTCAAAACAATAACTACTTCTGTAGATATTTGATGCTTGAATTAGGTAGTGAGAAATGAGTGAAAAATGAGATAAAAAACCTAGATAACAAGGTAAATTAAGTTTTCACCCTGATAACCTTGTTACCATAGTAATTAGTTTTACAGACGCCCAACAACACATGTTTCAGGAAATTCATTTTCAATAAGATAGGCATAAAAATCAACAAAGAAGCATATGAACAATAATCAATCAAGATACCAGATGGGAAAAAATTGATAGAATACCTAATATCTACTCTTTGCAGACCAATATAAACTCAATAAGACTAGAAGATTATACCTGACAAACATTATTTTTTTCTAAGCAGAGAGACTTTAGGTGAATGAGATTGCAAACCGATGAGGGAATCTCTTCAACAGAATTGCCTGCAGGCACAACTTGCAAAATTAATGTGGGGTGTAGAATAGGGGGTAAAACTGACAATTTATGACAAAAACCTCAAAAACAAAAGAGAAATGAATTTGCATGCAACGGGGGAAAGCACATCAACAGAAATTCAAATAAAAACCCATAAAGTACTTTGAAAGGACCAATGATCTTAAAGTTTAATCAAGTTTAATCAGTCAGTTTAGTGTCATTATACCACAAATTTAAACCCACAAAAACAACTCCAAATGTATATGACTAGCAACAACAACAAACTAAGCCTTATCCCAACTTAATGGGGTCGGCTACATGGATCCCACAAAACAAAGTAGGAGAAACTGTGGTCTAAACAGAGAAAGGGGGAATGAAGAGATGCCTAACTGAGAGGGGCGGCGGGAATTGTGGAGAAGTGAAAATGAAAATTGACGGAAAGGACAAATGAAGGAGGAAAGTAAGAGGAAAGAGACACAACCTAGCAAGTCAGGAGACTATCCGCTAAATGGGATCGGCAACCTGGATCCTTGCTCTCCAATAGGCTCTATCCGAGGTCATACTTGGTATAAGACCCAAACTATGCATGTCATTTCTCACAACTTCTCTTATGGTCAATTTATGCCTGCCCCTAGTTCTTTTCGCTCCATCAGTCGGGATCATATCCCTACTCTTTATTGGGGCGTCTCCAGGCCTTCGTTGAACATGACCATACCATCTTAAACAACATTCTCGGAGCTTGTCATTGATTGGGGCGACTCCTAGATCAGCTCTAATATGGTCTTTCTTTATTTTATCTTTCCTGGTTTTTCCACATCCATCTTAACATCCTCATCTTTGCTACACAAAGCTTCGCAATATGACACTTTTTTATTGCCCAACACTCCGCTCCATACTTCATAGCCGGTCGTACAACAGTCCTATAAAACTTTCCTTTGAGCTTTAAAGGGATACGCGGGTCACACAGTACTCCAATTGCACCTCTCCACTTCATCCATCCCACTTTAATTCTCTGTGAAACATCATCCTCTATGTTATAGTCTTTATTTATAATTGATCCTAGATACCTAAAGGAGTCACTTTGCGGTGGTGTAAGTTTGGCCCTAATGGCCTGAACCCGCCCTGGCCCGCCTCTAAGCCCGAACCCTGTCTAACCCAGTTATAAGGGTCAACCCGGCCCAACCTGGCCCGATTTTAACCTTGATTTATTATTGTGTTTAGTAATAGTGTGCTCCTTCCCCTAGGCCCAAATCATGAGTTACACAAGCCATATCATATGTTACACAAGTTGTTTATATGACTTCAACCCACATCATTTGTTACACAAGCCACATACTCTTACCTATTGAGCTAAGGCGACCAAATGGCTGAACTATTTCCCCCCTCTTTTCATTACATAGTCTGTCTTTGTGTCTCCTTTCATGTATTGATATGAACTTTAGATACATTTGCAATCATGAAGAATTGGGGCAAATTTTGGTCTGTCCAGTTTCTGAGGGATGTTGTGATGCTAGGCGAATAAAATGTCTATCTTATAACCAAATTGACAACTTTGCTTGCTGCAAATTTATGGATTAAGGGTGCAAAAGGGATGGCCATAGCCTTGACATCTCCTCACCCCCCCTTTGGTAAAATATAGGCTTAACATTTGTGAATCTTGGTAAAAAAAAAAGAAATATAGGACTAGCTAGGGTCAACCTGACCCGACCCTAAGCCCTATAGGGTTGGGCCTGAGCATGAACCCAGTAGGGTTGAGTTTTGGGGACCTAGGGTTGGGTTGGGTTTTAAGAAACCCAATCCAACCCGGCCCTGTTTCACCCCCAATTCTCACCATGTCATTATCCATCATAGTGTTACTAAAATTACACATCATATACTCAGTCTTTGTTCTACTAATCTTGAAGCCTCTTGTTTCCATGGTTGATCTCCAATTCTCCGTAGTTCTAACTCAGTGTTAATCCCTGATTTTGTTTCATCCACCAAGATAATATCATCAGCAAAGAGCATACACCATGGGACCTCGTCTTGAATGTTCTTAATTAGCTCATCCATAATGAATGCAAATAGATAAGGGCTTAAAGTTGATCCTTGATGTAACCCAATCGTAATTGGGAATTCCTTGCCTAGACCTCCCACAAATCTCACACTAGTCACCACACCCTTATACATATCTTTGATTATCTCCACATATTTACTCGACACCCCTCTCTTGACTAGGACATATTGGAGTAAGTCTCTAGGGACTCAGACTTTTTCTAGGTCAAGAAAGGCCATATGGAGATCCTTCTTGATATCTTTATACCTTTCCATGAGCCTCCTCAATAAGTAGATAGCTTATGTTGTGGATCTACCTGACATAAAGCCAAATTGATTGACTGAGATACGATTTTCTCTTCTCAGGTTGGCTTCAATAACCTTCTCCCAGAGTTTCATGGTATGACTCATAAGATTTATGCTTTTATAGTTATTACATCTTTGGAAATCATCTGGCATCTTCTTTGTGTTCATAATCATGTTAAACAGATTGTTTAACCAATTAACCCCACAAACCCCTAGTGTTTTCCACACTTCAATTGGAATTTTATCTGGGCCTGGTATACTTGCCAACTTTGATCTTTCTCAAGGCTTCTTTAACTTCTGCCACACTGACCTTTCGGACATATCTATAACGTGTGATATCTTGTTGAGTAATGCAATTGTTTTCATCATTTCTACTCGAACTGTCACCACTTAGTAAGTCACAAATAAAATCATCCCATCTCTTCACAATGTCCTTATCCCTTACCAACACTCTTTCATCCTCACCTGGTCAAAATCTATACTCTTCCTTTCTCTCATCTTAGATATCTTATAAATATTTTTTTCTCCTTCTTTTATGTTTAGGTTGATATACATATCCTCATATTTCTTCACACTAGCTATTCCTACAGTCTTCCTTGCTTCGTTTCTGGCTTCATAATACCTCTTCTTATCCTCTGTTACTTTAGTCCTTTGCCATGTCTTAAAACAGTTTTTCTTGATTTAATAGCAATTTGGACCTCATCATCCCACCACCAAGTCTCACTAGGTGCCTGACACCTACCCTTTGTTTCCCTTAGCACAACTTTTGCAATCCTCTTAATACAAGTCATCATCTCGTTCCACATCTCATTGGTGTCTCCCTTAAAGTCCCACTTTCCTTGTTTGACCACATTATCAGTAAATGCATTTACGGACTCTCCTTTTAATTTCCACCACTTTATCTTAAGGTATATAAGCTCCCTTCTCCTACGGTTTTGAGCACTGAGGCGCAAATCCATAATCACTAGCCTATGTTGTGTGGTTAGACTCTCCCCAGGGATAACCTTACAGTCCTTACATGACCTTTTGTTTTCCCTTCTATCATGGAAGAAATCTATCTGAATGGAGTGATTCCCGCGTTAGTAGGTAACTAGGTGCCCTCTCTTTTTGCAAAAAAATTGTTCACAATAGATAGGTTATAGGAAACCGCAAAGTCTAAGATTGGGGTCCCTTCCTCATTCCTGACCCCAACCCCATATCCTCCATGGACTTCTTCATAACCTTGACGGTCTCTCCCAACATGTCCGTTCAAATCCCCTCCAATAATAATTGAATCCTCTTAGTCAATAACTTGCACTAACTCATCCATATGTTCCTAAAATTGACGTTTGCAACCTTCATCCAGTCCTACTTGGGGTGCATATAGCATTGACAACCTCTTTCTCCAATACCAGTTTGATAGATATAATCCTATCCCCTCACCTTTTGACTTCCACTACATCATTCTTTAGATATTTGTCCACTATTATGCTCACTCCATTTTTGTTGCTTTGATCTCCGGTATACCCAAAGATTAAAGTATCGGTACCGGCCGCTGTATCGGTCGGCTAAATTTAAGATACATTTCGGAAAGTATCGTGTCATATCGGAGATACGTTAAGATATGCTAAAGATTAAGGATTAAAGTATCGGTATCAATTGCCGTATCGGTTGGTTAAAATTTAAGATGCGTATCGAAGGGTATCATATTGGTATCAGAGATAATTTAAACCATATGTATACCAGAGTTTGAAGTCATCTAACATCTTTGCTTTGTTACCCTTCCATTTGGTCTCTTGGATAAATGCGACATTAATTTCTTCGTCTCTTCATAACCTCTATCAACTCCAGGCTCTTACCCGTTAAGGATCCAATGTTCCAGGAAGCCAATCTAATTCTACGTTGTTAGGTTATGAATTTTGCTCTCACTTGTCCTCGCCTACTTATCACCGCATCTGGGTGTCGACATGGCGCATCGCTTATGGGGAAACGCCCTAGCAACACAAGGATAGAAAGACATGACCAAGAAAAAAGATCATAAAACAAAAGGATCCATGCAAAATGTTGTTGGATAGGTATATTAAGGTGGTGGCACAAAGCCCAAGTCAACTAAAGAACAGATCATAACTAAACATATGCAGGTCTCGATGACCTGAACCCATACCCCCACCCCTTCCCCCGCCAGCTTTTGCCGATGGCAGTGCTAACCATCCTGATCTGCCTTCCTCTTCCAACCCTTCTCCCTCTCCCCCTCTCAACAGTAGTCCCTAGTCCTCCGTTGTTTCCTTTATTCCATCTCCTTCCTCCTCCTAGCTTCTTATCTCTGGTCACTCTCTTTACTACCCACCCTCCCTCCTCCCTCAAATCCATCCCTGTCGGTCTTTGCCCCTTGAGCTTCTTGAATCTGAAATATGTAAATGGAAGAACTGTATCGTCGGTTCTTTCTTGGGAAGCCGGCCTCCGTTTTCAGTTGTTAAGTCCTCTCTTCACAATTAGTGGAGACCCTTGTGCCCTCTCTCCACTTTCATGCTTGACAGCAGCATCTTCATTTTCAACTTCTCTTCCTCTGTAGACAAGTCTGTTGCAATTGATGGCAGCCCTTGGTATGTGGGGAAAAAACCCATCTTCTTGCAGCAATGGGATGAGCGCACCTCCTTCCAGAGTCAGAACCGACGTCCATTCCTCTTTGGATCTCCCTCCCCAACCTTTCCCTCCACTTCTGGTGTATTGAGGGTCTACGCATCATTGGTTCTATCATTGGTAAGCCGCTCTACTCAGACAAGAGAACTAAAACTATGGATAGCCTCTCCTTCAACCGCATATGTGTAAAGGTCTCGGCTGAAAGGATTCTACCCTCCACTGTCATCGTGTTTGATGGAAGATGAGCACATTTATGTGTGAAATCTAGGGTAGTAAAACATGCATTTTACATATTTAGAATAGAGCTACCTTGGGTTTTACTCTCTTTTTGCAGGTTTTATATTTTCAAGGCGATTATTCTTTTCAGGCCAGAAAAAGAATAATGGATCAGAACTGAACCGAGATGTAGAACCAGCCCGTTTGCAATTGTCTCAGAGGTACAAGGAATACTCCAAATGCCAACAAGGATCAATGGACCACATTCTTAAGTGATTGAAGATTTGTTTTTGGTAACAACAACTACCTAGTGTAGTTGGTGAGCTATGGTGTACAAAATTCCCTTGCTCACCAAGAGGTCTCAAGTTCGAATCTCATGGTTGTTTTTTTTAGAGAATTTTGTTGAAGATTTCCTGCTTTTCACTACTTAAAGAACTAAGGGCATGGAGGGGATTTCACATCAAATTAGAAGCAAGGAAAATCGTGAAAGGGTTCCTGCGCAAGAAGAGAAGAAAAAAAAAAGGGAGAAATAAAGATTATCCAAATCTTCTCTCTCCTCCACATCGTCACCAAAATATTGTCCAAATCACACAAAGCAAGAAGGAAATCGTCCCTTGGAGGGAGAAAAAGAAGAGAAATAAATTAAGAAAAAAAAAGGGGAAAGAAAATAAGCAAAAAATTATAGGAAATTTCTTAAAGTTTATTTCTCTCTTCTCTCTCCTCCACCTTAGCACTTTTGGTCTCAAAAGATCTCACAATCAATTGTGGGTTTCTCCCTTTTAGGAAA
>NW_024868540.1:76176-80189 GCF_013358625.1 Macadamia integrifolia | reverse complement strand
TCAAGTAAGTAGTCTCCTTCAGTAGTCTTCTCTCCCCCCTCTCATTCCCTCTTCTGACTACCCTTTCTTTCTTAATTTAGGATTTTTATTTTCAGTCGTTATATTATTGCTATCCCTTTCCCCCAAGGTTCATGGCTGGTGTATGTGTTGGCTTTGCCCCTCCTAGCCATAGAACCATCATTTTATTATTTTCATTTTTATTGCCTCCCTTTCCCTAAAGCCAAGTAGAGTAACCCTTGTAAGAGTGACTCTCTGGTCAAGTAGGGAAGCTCATATTATGATGCATCCCTCGGGCTAAGTAGAGAAACCTACTTGTGAGTCTCTCTCTAGCTTTATCCCCTTTCTTTTACTTTATTTTTATTTCAGCACTTTTTTCCTTTATTTATTATTTTTTTTTAATTACGTGGGTTGTTTATTTTCAGTTATTTATTTATTTAATTTTAATTGCGTGGCTTGTGTCTTTAAATTCTTAGATGATGAATGGTTAGGACGTTATTTTAGATACATATGTTTAGGACGGTAATTAGAATTAGATCACAACTATTAATCGGTTCACTTTTGCATTATTAAAAGAGAAAAAAATAAAGTGGCTGCTCTCCCTGTGTTCGACCCGTAGCTATACTGATCCGTACGCTTGCGGTTACATTTTAAATCTCAAACAATGGAGATGAGCATTCCTTTGTACAAGAAATAAAATATGACTGGATCCCCCTATGTGCTCCACCTGCAAATGCTTTGGGCACTCCACAGTGCTTTGTGCAAAAAAATCTCAAAAAAAATGTCTGAAGAAGATAATCTGGTAGAGGCAGTTGAAGAATCATTGGTGTCTAGTCATCAAGCTCGCAAGCTCGTCTTTGGCATCTTTGGCCCCTGGTAACCCTAATCTTGAACATCTACCTCTAAGAAAGCCTCTGAAGCAGAACCGAGGTAGAAATCAGCGCTTTACGGCCGTCAACTTTGGCATCTTGGCCCCTCGTCTTGTTCTGATGGTCTGATGGAAGATCTAGTGGGCTTTAACTAGTTCTCCACGCATACTTGCCATAATGAACAAGGTTTGCCTATAGCTCTGTCACCTCTCCCTTCTTCCCCTCGCAGCCTCTCTAACCCTCCTGTCGTCCCTCCCTCTCCCTCCTTTGTGTTGGTAGATGGCCCTCGTGCCTCAAACCTTGAACCTCTTCCCCTTCCTTCTGTCTTATCTTCCCCTGTCCTCCCTCCTCTCCCTCTTCCTCCACGTCCTTCTTCGTCGACTACCCCAGGTACGACTCACCTTCTCTCCCCTCTTAAGTCTGTTCCTTTTAACCTCAACCGCCTAGTCCAACTTGAACCATCTTTCATACCTCTAAACCAATTTCTCCTGGTCTAATTACTTTCCTCATTCTCCAAATTTCCATCGAACCACCCCCTCTATTCGGGTAACTTATATGACCCAACCCACTCCTTCTCGACTCTCTCTGACCCATACCCCAACCCAAACCCGCTCCCCTCTTCTTCCATCTATCTCGACTAATGCCCATCCTCTCTAGACTTGACCTACCACCCCCACCCGTCTTGTCCCTCACCCACTCCCACCTCCTCTTGCATGCCTGCATCGCCACCTTGGAAGGCGCCATCATCGCTTCATCGCCAACTTCATCATTCGTTAATTGTGCCACCACCAGTATCGCCGATGTCTCTGCTATCGCCGTCACCTCCTCTAACCTCCCTCTACACTCGTACGATGTTACTGATGCTGTGTTGCCACCTCTCACCAACTGGGTTGTCATTGACCATGCCGCTAATGCCCCCTACTACTGTGTTCTCGCCTGGCCTCTTGCTGGGCCTTGATTCTGTTGCTAATCTCCCACCAGCCCCTTTGTCCTCCCACGCTTTGGAAGGCGTCAACACTGACTCTCCCACCACTGCTAAGATGATACTAGACTCAACTGCTACCACCCATATCTCTGGGCTCTCTATTGGCCTTCAGCCAGCCTTGCCTCTCATGCCTTGGAAGGCGTCATCATCCCCCTCCATCTCTGCTGACTCTGGTGCTCCCCACCCTCCCATTACTGCTGATTCGGGTGCTCCCCAACCCCGCACTTTTGCTGGTCTCCACAAGCTTCCTCCCTTGACACTGGCCTCCTACCTGACACTCATCACTTGGGCTCCTCCCCTATTGCATATTCCCCCTCTGGGAATCATGGTCCTTTAGCTAACGTATCCCCTCTCTCCAAGTTTAGACTGGCTCCTCTAGTTTCCCCCCAGATCCCTTGTTGCTGACCAAAAGAAGAAGGCCATGTCCACCCTTCCATGCCCTAAAGGCCCCTCTAACCCCAAGCCTTCCATACCCTCTCCCCTCAAGGAGTATTTCAGTTGGCCTAAGTCCAAACCTGCCCCAACCACCTGCTCTACTGAGTCTCAGCTGCCTTCCCACTCCCTTTCCAAATGATCCCTTGGACTATCTGGAACGTCAAAGGTCTAAATTCCTTTTCCAAACAGGCCTCCATTCGCTCTCGTATCAAATCTTTTAGAGCTGCGATCTACTGCCTCCTTGAAACATGCATCCTTGAAGCAAATGCCCCCCGCATCGTTGCTTCTATTGATCCCACTTGGTCCTTCATTTCCAACTATGCCCACTCTCCCAATGGGTGCATTTGGATCCTTTGGAACCCTCTCCTCATCCACATCTGCCTTGCCTCTTCCTCCCAAGTCATCCATTTCTCCCCTTTTCCTTCTTCTCTGTTGTCTATGCTCTTAATCGGGCCCCTGACAGACTCCCTTTGTGGCCGACCTCTTCTCCTCTTCCTCCTCCACCCTCTCTTCCCTTCCCTGGGGCATTGGAGGAGACTTCAATGTGGTTAGGGCATCCTATGAGAAACTTAGTGGTTCCCCCATTGACACCCCCTCCTCTGACTCCTTCAATAATTGCATCGAGGATATTGGGATGGATGATCTTAGGTGGTCCAGTTCTAAATTCACTTGGCATAATCATCGCAATGGTCATGATTGGGTGGCCTGCAAGCTCGACCGTTTTCTTGTCAATGAAGCTTTGTTCACTGCCTTCCTTGCCTCCCATGCCAGCTTCGATCTCCCTGACATCTCCGATCATTCCCCCATCTCCCTCTTTGTGCAGCCCCATATCTCCTTTGGCCCCAAACCTTTCAAGTATTTTGACATGTGGTCCATTCATGAGGGATTCCTCTCCTGGGTTAGGGATATTTGGGCCATCCCCACCATTGTCTCCTCTCCTCTCATTGCTTTTGCCAAAAAGCATAAGAATGTCAAAGTGGTGAACCAATGCCAACTCTATTCTTAAGCTCATCTCCCGCATTGGTTTGGAGCTTATCTCACCCAATGACATCAAAGCTGAAGTTGTCTCCTACTTCGATGATCTCTTCCATCCTCCCCCCACCCCTTCCCCCCAACATTCTTAACAAATCCATCCCTGATCATCTTCTACCATCCCTTCAAGCCATCCTTTCAGACAATGAGATCCTCTCTGCTGTCCTCCATTATAAGTCCAATAAAGCTCCTGGCCTTAATGGCTTCAACATGGTATTCTTCTCCACTTGCTGGCATATCATCTGTGATGATCTCATCTTTGCCATCCGCAACTTCTTCCTCAACCCCTCCCAAATCTCTGGCATCAACCACTCTTTCCTTTGCCTCATCCCCAAGAAGGAAGGTGCTCAATGCATATCTGAATTTATACCCATGTCCCTCTGCAATCTTCTTTACAAATTTATTGCCAAGATCCTAGCCAATCGGATCCAAACGGTAATTAATTCTCTCGTCAGTCCAAATTAATCTGCATTTATTGTTGGAAGAAGCATCTAGGACAACATCATCCTTTGCCATGAGATTGTCAGAGGTTTCAACTGTAAACCCCACTCTTCTGTGGCCTTATGAAGATAGACATTCACAAGGCATTCAATTCGATCCGTTGGGATTTCATCTCCACAGTCCTTTTATTAACCGATTTATGTATTGGATTCCACTCGACCCATAGTTGGGAACTAATGATTGGCTTTGTTTCA
>NW_024868540.1:68005-76156 GCF_013358625.1 Macadamia integrifolia | reverse complement strand
TATTAAAAGAGATAAAAAAATAAAGTGGCTGCTCTCCCTGTGTTCGACCCGTAGCTACACTGATCCGTACGCTTGCGGTTACATTTTAAATCTCAAACAATGAAGATGAGCATTCCTTTGTACAAGAAATAAAATATGAATGGATCCCCCTATGTGCTCCACCTGCAAATGCTTTGGGCACTCCACAGTGCTTTGTGCAAAAAAATCTCAAAAAATATGTCTAAAGAGGATAATCTGGTAGAGGCAGTTGAAGAATCATTGGTGTCTAGTCATCAAGCTCGCAAGCTCGTCTTTGGCATCTTTGGCCCCTGGTAACCCTAATCTTGAACATCTACCTCTGAGAAAGCCTCTGAAGCAGAACCGAGGTCGAAATCAGCGCTTTACGACCGTCAACTCTGGCATCTTGGCCCCTCGTCTTGTTCTGATGGTCTGATGGAAGATCTAGTGGGCTTTAACCAGTTCTCCACGCATACTTGCCATAATGAACAAGGTTTGCCTATAGCTCTGACACCTCTCCCTTCTTCCCCTCGCATTACTTTCCTCATTCTCCAAATTTCCATCGAACCACCCCCTCAAATTCGGGTAACTTATATGACCCAACCCACTCCTTCTCGACTCTCCCTGACCCATACCCCAACCCAAACCCGCTCCCCTCTTCTTCCATCTATCTCGACCTATGCCCATCCTCTCTAGACTTGACCTACGACCCCCACCCATCTTCTCCCCCACCCACTCCCACCTCTTGCATGCCTGCATCGCCACCTTGGAAGGCGCCATCATCGCTTCATCGCCAACTTTATCATTCGTTAATTGTGCCACCACCAGTATCGCCGATGTCTCTGCTATCGCCGTCACCTCCTCTAACCTCCCTCTACACTCGTACGATGTTACTGATGCTGTGTTGCCACCTCTCACCAACTGGGTTGTCTTTGACCATGCCGCTGATGCCCCCTACTACTGTGTTCTCGCCTGGCCTCTTGCTGGGCCTTGATTTTGTTGCTAATCTCCCACCAGCCCCTTTGTCCTCCCACGCTTTGGAAGGCGTCAACACTGACTCTCCCACCACTGCTAAGATGATACTAGACTCAACTGCTACCACCCATATCTCTGGGCTCTCTATTGGCCTTCAGCCAGCCTTGCCTCTCACGCCTTGGAAGGCGTCATCATCCCCCTCCACCTCTGCTGACTCTGGTGCTCCCCACCCTCCCATTACTACTGATTCGGGTGCTCCCCAACCCCGCACTTTTGCTGGTCTCCACAAGCTTCCTCCCTTGACACTGGCCTCCTACCTGACACTCATCACTTGGGCTCCTCCCCTATTGCATATTCCCCCTCTGGGAATCATGGTCCTTTAGCTAACGTATCCCCTCTCTCCAAGTTTAGACTGGCTCCTCTAGTTTCCCCCCAGATCCCTTGTTGCTGACCAAAAGAAGAAGGCCATGTCCACCCTTCCATGCCTTAAAGGCCCCTCTAACCCCAAGCCTTCCATACCCTCTCCCCTCAAGGAGTATTTCAGTTGGCCTAAGTCCAAACCTGCCCCAACCACCTGCTCTACTGAGTCTCAGCTGCCTTCCCACTCCCTTTCCAAATGATCCCTTGGACTATCTGGAACGTCAAAGGTCTAAATTCCTTTTCCAAACAGGCCTCCATTCGCTCTCGTATCAAATCTTTTAGAGCTGCTATCTACTGCCTCCTTGAAACATGCACCCTTGAAGCAAATGCCCCCCGCATCGTTGCTTCTATTGATCCCACTTGGTCCTTCATTTCCAACTATGCCCACTCTCCCAATGGGCGCATTTGGATCCTTTGGAACCCTCTCCTCATCCACATCTGCCTTGCCTCTTCCTCCCAAGTCATCCATTTCTCCCCTTTTCCTTCTTCTCTGTTGTCTATGCTCTTAATCGGGCCCCTGACAGACTCCCTTTGTGGCCGACCTCTTCTCCTTCTCCTCCTCCTCCTCCACCCTCTCTTCCCTTCCCTGGGGCATTAGAGGAGACTTCAATGTGGTTAGGGCATCCTATGAGAAACTTAGTGGTTCCCCCATTGACACCCCCTCCTCTGACTCCTTCAATAATTGCATCGAGGATATTGGGATGGATGATCTTAGGTGGTCTAGTTCTAAATTCACTTGGCATAATCATCGCAATGGTCATGATTGGGTGGCCTGCAAGCTCGACCGTTTTCTTGTCAATGAAGCTTGGTTCACTGCCTTCCTTGCCTCCCATGCCAGCTTCGATCTCCCTGACATCTCCGATCATTCCCCCATCTCCCTCTTTGTGCAGCCCCATATCTCCTTTGGCCCCAAACCTTTCAAGTATTTTGACATGTGGTCCATTCATGAGGGATTCCTCTCCTGGGTTAGGGATATTTGGGCCATCCCCACCATTGTCTCCTCTCCTCTCATTGCTTTTGCCAAAAAGCATAAGAATGTCAAAGTGGCGAACCAATGCCAACTCTACTCTTAAGCTCATCTCCCGCATTGGTTTGGAACCAATTTAAAGCTGAAGTTGTCTCCTACTTTGATGATCTCTTCCATCCTCCCCCCACCCCTTCCCCCCAACATTCTTAACAAATCCATCCCTGATCATCTTCTACCATCCCTTCAAGCCATCCTTTCAGACAATGAGATCCTCTCTGCTGTCCTCAATTATAAGTCCAATAAAGCTCCTGGCCTTAATGGCTTCAACATGGTATTCTTCTCCACTTGCTGGCATATCATCTGTGATGATCTCATCTTTGCCATCCGCAACTTCTTCCTCAACCCCTCCCAAATCTCTGGCATCAACCACTCTTTCCTTTGCCTCATCCCCAAGAAGGAAGGTGCTCAATGCATATCTGAATTCATACCCATGTCCCTCTGCAATCTTCTTTACAAATTTAATGCCAAGATCCTAGCCAATCGGATCCAAACGGTAATTAATTCTCTCGTCAGTCCAAATTAATCTGCATTTATTGTTGGAAGAAGCATCTAGGACAACATCATCCTTTGCCATGAGATTGTCAGAGGTTTCAACTGTAAACCCCACTCTTCTGTGGCCTTATGAAGATAGACATTCACAAGGCATTCAATTCGATCCGTTGGGATTTCATCTCCACAGTCCTTTTATTAACCGATTTATGTATTGGATTCCACTCGACCCATAGTTGGGAACTAATGATTGGCTTTGTTTCAAAGATTTTGGATTTTCTCATAACGATTAAATTATATCTGGTTTTATTTCCACTTTTCCAGTTATTCTAGATACAATTTTCAAATATTGGATCTTCCTCCTTCAAATGTCTTCCCCCCCCCCTCCTTTGTTCACTGAATCCACTTATGCATCTCCACCCCCTGATTCTCTGTCCTCCTCAATGGTAGCCCCGTAGGGTACTTCTCTACGGTAGGCATCAGGCAAGGGTGCCCACTCTCCCCCTTCCTTTTCTGCCTGGCCCTTGAAGTCCTCTCCCATTCAATCTGATCCTCCACTGACCAACACCTTATCTCCCCCATCCTCAAATGTAAAGCCCTTATGCTAACCCATTATGCCTTTGCTGACAATCTCATGATCTTTACTAAAGCCGACGCTGCCTCCATAACCAACATCATGTCCTCCCACCACCTCTTTGAATCCCTTTCTAGCTTAAAAACTAATCTCCTCAAATCCAACCTCTTCCTTTTGGGAGTTTCGAACGCCCGTCAAGCCCAACTCCTTGCCATTTCTGGTTTCTCCTCAGGAACCCTCCCCGTCAAATACTTTAGCCTCCCTCTTATTTCCTCTCATCTCTCCCCTCACCACTATTCCCCCATCCTTAATTCCATCAGGAAAAGGCTCCAACTTTGGAAAGCAAGCTCCTCTCCTATGCGAGTCGCCTAGTCCTAATCAATTCTGTCCTCCAATCCCTCTACCTTTACTAGTCGGGCATCTTTTTCCTCCCTGCTTCCACTTCCAAAGCCATTGACTCTCTCCTCTGTGCCTTCCTTTTGGAAAGGAACTGAGGCCACTAGATTCCTCCACCCTATAAGTTGGTCGAATGCTTGCCGCCCCAAGTCTGAAGGAGGTTTGGGCCTCCACAAAATCAAGGATGTCAACTCTGTAGCTATCCTCAAGCTCATTTGGAAAATCATCTCCAAGCAACAGAGTATCTGGGTCTCATGGGTTTACTCTGTTCCCCTTAAAAATAATTCCCTTTGGACTGCCACCCCCTCTGCTGATGCCTCCTGGATCTGGCGATGCATTCTTAATTCTAGACCCCTTGCCCTTCCTATTCTGCACCATTGGCAATGGCTCCTCCACCTTGACCTTTAGCACCCTGTTGGCATCCTTCTCCCCCTGGTCTCCCCTAGAATTATCTCCTCCATTGGCTCGACTCAATTTGCCACCGTGGCCTCCATCCTCTCCCCTAATGGTTGGTCCCCTCCGTTTCTCCCTCCCCCTTGCCGGATCTCTGGTCCTCCCCCCATTCCCCTAGTCATAGAGGATTATAAGATACCGTTAATTAGGCTCCCTTCCTCGAGCCTCTTCTCCTCTACCTCTGTTTGGAACTCTACCCACTACACCCTCTTATTCCTTGGCGAAATATCATCTGGTTTAAAGGGCACATCCCTTGCCATATCTTCACCGCCTGGCGATCTCTCTCCTACTGTCTCCCAACTCAGTCCTTCCTCATTTACCGTCACATCCAGGTCCCTACCTCCTGCTGTTTGTGTTGGAATGGTACTGAAGATGTTGCCCATCTTTTCTTCTCCTGCCCTTTCTCTGCCTCCATCTGGAAGAAGGTCCTCCGCTCATACTGGCCCTCCACCTGTCCCATCCTTCCCCTTCCCTGCGAATGGATCTGAGTAGACATGATTTTTAGTGGCTCCACCATATGTGACACAGTTGGAAAGCTCGCCCTTTGCGCCACCATCAACCACCTTTGGATGGACGAAATCTGCGTAGATGGACCCCCAACTCCTGTTCCTTCGAAGGGATTTAGAAGGCCATCTACTTCGATGTTTCCTCTAAGCTAGATCTCTCTGCCACTGTCCAGTTCGTGACACCCCAAGGAATGAGGTCATTGTTGTCTCCTGGGGTCTTCCTACCTCTATCATTCCCCCCCGCCCCAACTGTTGTCTCCCATAGTTGTTTCTTCGGGCCTTAGTTGCCCCCCCTTCTGGAGGGTTTTGCTCCTTTTTGGCCCCCCCTTTTCCGCCTTATATATTCTTCTCCTTGGTAATGAATTATTTATTCATAAAAATAAAAAAAAAAGGTGCCGGCTGCCTACCTGACGCAACAATGTATATGACTAGACTAGACCAAAAAGTGATTACAAATACTGTGAAGGGGATAAATATAATGAGAGGTGTAATATTAATTATATTGTTTACGTTTGAAAAATGCAGCTAAAATTGTATTCACAAACCAAAACAAAACATTGATATGTGTTAAATTGTACATATAGTATCGGTAAGGGTCAATACCAATACGGTACAATACGGTACGATACTTTAAACCATGCCCCCCCCCCCTTTTCTTCTTCTTTCTTCTCTCCCTTCCTTCATCTGTTCTCGTTTTCCTCTGTTCTGGGTGATAACATCAGATCAAAGGAAAGCTTTGCTGAAGTTAATTCCCAATCATTTGAACCTGAGATTGGGCTTGACAGTATCCTCGACCTTGGGCGAATCAATGTCCCTGACCAAGATCCAGAACCCTCTCACAGCTCGAGTGTGCAATCAAGTTTCAGACCTGCAACTAAAACCAGATCTGAGAATATCAAGAGGTTCAGTTGCAGAAATCTTCTACAGTCTAATATCAAGTCTTCTTGTCTGATTATCGCTTGCATCTAGAAGGGCTTGGAGTCACAGGTCTCATCTCCTAAATTTAGCTTGGTTGGATGCTTATTGGCTGAGTTTCATCCATCGTGGCTCAAAGTCTCTTCCACTGGTTTCTGGTTTCTTGTTTCAAGGTAAGAGAGAAG
Organism: Macadamia integrifolia; assembly: GCF_013358625.1. NCBI lineage: Eukaryota > Viridiplantae > Streptophyta > Magnoliopsida > Proteales > Proteaceae > Macadamia > Macadamia integrifolia. Next base: position 70,219 of record NW_024868540.1, on the reverse strand, counting down.
AATTCTCCTTCTAGATATTTGCTCCCTTTTGTTGAATTTCCAGTTATGCCCTTGCACTTTAGGTTTAACTTCCCATACCCATATTTTATCTTTGCTTCCCAGATTGGATTAGCGGACGCCACAAAACAAAGTAGTCGTACAAGGACATTTGGCTTATCAGAGGCAATGGCCTTCGCCTACGTCAAAGACAGCTGATTCGTCCTAATAACATGTCTTCTGCTGGGATTGGGTGTCTGGTGGTACCTTCTGCCGGAGCCCCTATTGGTTCAACCTACGTTAGATATCCTTAGCACTTTGCTTCTCTTCTAAGTGAATCCCAAGGAAATTACAACTCTGCCACTCAATCGTGATTTTCTGTTTAATTACACTTCTGCCGTTACTCATATAAAACTCAAATTATTTAGTGATTTGCCATTATCTCTTGATACTTGAGTATTTACCATTTGAATGGGTCCATTTAATTACAAATTACTACTGTTTCTAGTATTTGGCTTCTACGTGTTTAAGTGGGCCCACATCCATCCAAGTTGTGTCTTCGGGACCCACCAATCCCGCATTAAAATGTCTACAAGTAAGAAAAGAAAAGAACTTCAGTGATTCATACATCTTCTTCTTTATCTTTTTTATAAATAAAGGTGCGGTGGTTGTAGACTTGCAGTGGTGAGGTGAGCACATGAGCAGGTGTGAGAGAGAGAGAGAGAAATGCAGGGTAAAGAGCACCCTTCACAAGGGTATAGAGGTAAACTCACTTCCACTGAAGGATATTTTTTCCATTAAGAGGTTTCTTATTGTCTGACTTCATCACATAACAGAGATACTCTAAAGGGCACTAATGGATTGGTTTAAATGTAAGAATCTTTAAAACGGGGGAGGGGGTGTAATGTCATTCGAGCAAAGTACAAGGGAGGGTGGTGTAATTTTCCCGATAAAAAAAAGAACACTAGAACACTTTGTTTGCCAAGGCGAACACCTTGCAGCCACCTAATCACCAAGGCAGTTAGGCAGTACCTCAAACGCCTTGGTCGCCTTGCTGCCTTTATAACTATGATCATATTGTAATTGACATTATATCAAATTAGTTCCAAACCAGTACATCTTCTAGAAGTTTGATCCATCAAGATAAGGAGTTTTAACTCTATTGCATTGCAGAATGTGTACAGAAAACAAAGACCCAAATGAAGGTCATTTGTATTTGTGTTCTAAACTATATATAACCAGAGCGCTTCATAGAAGGTAATAATTCTGCAAGTATAAACAATGATAAAGTAACATTGACAGGCTAAACAATGAAGAAACTCCAAACACAGAGTACCGTTTGCTTGTAATTCTTCCAAGGAGAAGCAACTCCCAATTGATTCCGGAAGGGACTTCAATTGGTTGTTTGAAACATTCAATAGCAACAACTGAAATGCCAAAAAATCTTCATTAAGCACTAGAAAACCACAATACAAGCCAAAGCTCAGTGAAGCTCATAATGTCAATTATTGTAAAATTTACAATCTCAAAACATAAAAGAGTCATCATTCATAAAATACAGCTCATAGTAGTTACTCCAAGCACCTTAAACACTGTTGTTCATACAGCTTCTCACATCCAATAAATGTCTCAGAGAAGCCAACAAGCATGTCCAATGAGAAAACATAAGGTGTAGCCAGGAGTATCATATCTAGAACAATGCAATATTGGCTTTTGTAATAACTAAACCAAAAAACATGGCAATTAGGTTTACTGATCAATTTGGTCATTGATTATATGAAAGCATGGGTATCATCTTGGCCACATAAAGGAACAAGATGAGATTTTCTTAGTACTGGTGAACATTTTCATATAAAAATGAAAAAAATAAAAAATAAAGAAGTTATACTTCACTTCTTGCCAGATTTGAGTTCCCAAACCACAGTATCATGATCCAGCTCAGCTCAAGGTGTGGACAAAGTGTATGTCCAAGTATATATATTTCTAATATAGTTTAAAGCAGAACTAAATCCTAGTAGGCTAACTGCACATGATTTAACTTTTGTCTATCACACATTTGTTTCCACAAACCAAGACAATGATGGCTTAGATAGGGATTTAAAGCAATTTGTAAAATTATGGATAGTCTAATCAGAAAGACAGTTGACATTTTTTTGGGTGAATAAATAATTGCATTAACAATAGGAAGAATATATAAAGGGAAGGGGTGGGAGCCACAAGGGACAAGACCTCAGGGGA